>NW_027175555.1:970000-1110000 GCF_028021215.1 Eschrichtius robustus
CCCTAACCCTAACCCATACCCTACGCCGTACACGAACCCGTACCCGAAACCATACCCTAAGCCGTACCCTAACCCTAACCCTAACCCTAAACCTAACCCTAACCCTAAGCTACCCTTGACTGCTTCTGCCTTCAATAGATTTCCTAAGCACTAGTGTTTTAAGGAACAGGTTAAAAAGAGAATCCTAATGTGATTTCTTGATAATGGGTGTGTTCCTTATCTTCTCCTAGTGTCTAAACTCTTCTCCATGGCTGGACACCCAAATAATATTCCTTGACGTGCTAAGGGGTATCTAGAGAGTGGGATAGGTTTAATAACTACCCTAACCCTAACGCGTACCCTAACCCTAACACGTACCCTAATCCTAACCCGTACCCTAAACTGAGCCCTAACCCTCAAACTAACCCTAACCCTAACCCTAACCCATACCCTACGCCGTACCCGAACCCGTACCCGAACCCGTACCCTAAGCCGTACCCTAAAGCTAACCCTAACCCTAACCCTAACCCTAACCCTAAGCTACCCTTGACTGCTTCTGCCTCCAATAGATTTCCTAAGCACTAGTGTTTTAAGGAACAGGTTAAAAAGAGAATCCTAATGTGATTTCTTGATAATGGGTGTGTTCCTTATCTTTTCCTAGTGTCTAAACTCTTCTCCATGGCTGGACCGCCAAATAATATTCCTTGACGTGCTAAGGGTTATCTAGAGAGTGGGATAGGTTTAATAACTACCCTAACCCTAACGCGTACCCTAACCCTAACCTCTACCCTAACCCTAAGACGTACCCTAATCCTAACCCGTAACCTAAACCGAGCCCTAACCCTCAAACTAACCCTAACCCTAACCCTAACCCATACCCTACGCCATACCCGAACCCGTACCCGAACCCGTACACTAAGCCGTACCTAACCCTAACCATAACCCTAACCCTAAACCTAACCCTAACCCTAACCCTAAGCTACCCTTGACTGCTTCTGCCTCCAATAGATTTCCTAAGCACTAGTATATTAAGGAACAGGTTAAAAAGATAATCCTAATGTGATTTCAGGATAATGGGTGTGTTCCTTATCTTCTCCTACTGTCTAAACTCTTCTCCATGGCTGGACCCCCAAATAATATTCCTTGACGTGCTAAGGGGTATCTAGAGTGTGGGATAGGTTTAATAACTACCCTAACCCTAACGCGTACCCTAAACCTAACCCCTACCCTAACCCTAACACGTACCCTAATCCTAACCCGTACCCTACACCGAGCCCTAACCCTCAAACTAACCCTAACCCTAACCCTAACCCATATCGTACGCCATACCCAAACCCGTACCCGAAACCGTACCCGAACCCGTACCCTAATCCGTACCCTAACCCAAACCCTAACCCTAAGCTACCCTTGACTGCTTCTGCCTCCAATAGATTTCCTAAGCACTAGTGTTTTAAGGAACAGGTTAAAAAGAGAATCCTAATGTGATTTCTTGATAATGGGTGTGTTCCTTATCTTCTCCTAGTGTCTAAACTCTTCTCCATGGCTGGACCCCCAAATAATATTCCTTGACGTGCTAAGGGGTATCTAGAGAGTGGGATAGGTTTAATAACTACCCTAACCCTAACGCGTACCCTAACCCTAACCCCTACCCTAACCCTAACACGTACCCTAACCCTAAGCCGTACCCTAACCCAAACCCTAACCCTAAGCTACCCTTGACTGCTTCTGCCTCCAATAGATTTCCTAAGTACTAGTGTTTTAAGGAACAGGTTAAAAAGAGAATCCTAATGTGATTTATTGATAATGGGTGTGTTCCTTATCTTCTCCTAGTGTCTAAACTCTTCTCCATGGCTGGACCCCCAAATAATATTCCTTGACGTGCTAAGGGGTATCTAGAGAGTGGGATAGGTTTAATAACTACCCTAACCCTAACGCGTACCCTAACCCTAACCCCTACCCTAACCCTAACACGTACCCTAATCCTAACCCGTAACCTAAACCGAGCCCTAACCCTCAAACTAACCCTAACCCTAAACCTAACCCATACCCTACGCCGTACCCGAACCCGTACCCGAACCCGTACCCGAACCCGTACCCTAAGCCGTACCCTAACCCTAACCCTAACCCTAAGCTACCCTTGACTGCTTCTGACTCCAATAGATTTCCTAAGCACTAGTGTTTTAAGGAACAGGTTAAAAAGAGAATCCTAATGTGATTTCTTGATAATGGGTGTGTTCCTTATCTTCTCCTAGTGTCTAAACTCTTCTCCATGGCTGGACCCCCAAATAATATTCCTTGACGTGCTAAGGGGTATCTAGAGAGTGGGATAGGTTTAATAACTACCCTAACCCTAACGCGTACCCTAACCCTAACCCCTACCCTAACCCTAACACGAACCCTAATCCTAACCCGTACCCTAAACCGAGCCCTAAACTTCAAACTAACCCTAACCCTAACCCAAACCCATACCCTACGCCGAACACGAACCCGTACCCGAACCCGTACCCTAAGCCGTGTCCTAACCCTAGCCCTAACCCTAACCCTAACCCTAAGCTACCCTTGACTGCTTCTGCCTCCAATAGATTTCCTAAGCACTAGTGTTTTAAGGAACAGGTTAAAAAGAGAATCCTAATGTGATTTCTTGATAATGGGTGTGTTCTTTATCTTCTCCTAGTGTCTAAACTCTTCTCCATGGCTGGACCCCCAAAAAATATTCCTTGACGTGCTAAGGGGTATCTAGAGAGTGGGATAGGTTTAATAACTACCCTAACCCTAACGCGTACCCTAACCCTAACCCCTACCCTAACCCTAACACGTACCCTAATCCTAACCCGTACCCTAAACCGAGCCCTAACCTTCAAACTAAACCTAACCCTAACCCATACCCTACGCCGTACAAGAACCCGTACCCGAAACCGTACCCTAAGCCGTACCCTAACCCTAACCCTAACCCTAAACCTAACCCTAACCCTAAGCTACCCTTGACTGCTTCTGCCTCCAATAGATTTCCTAAGCACTAGTGTTTTAAGGAACAGGTTAAAAAGAGAATCCTAATGTGATTTCTTGATAATGGGTGTGTTCCTTATCTTCTCCTAGTGTCTAAACACTTCTCCATGGCTGGACACCCAAATAATATTCCTTGACGTGCTAAGGGGTATCTAGAGAGTGGGATAGGTTTAATAACTACCCTAACCCTAACGCGTACCCTAACCCTAAAACGTACCCTAATCCTAACCCGTACCCTAAACCGAGCCCTAACCCTCAAACTAACCCTAACCCTAACCCTAACCCATACCCTACGCCGTACCCGAACCCGTACCCGAACCCGTACCCTAAGCCGTACCCTAAAGCTAACCCTAACCCTAACCCTAACCCTAACCCTAAGCTACCCTTGACTGCTTCTGCCTCCAATAGATTTCCTAAGCACTAGTGTTTTAAGGAACAGGTTAAAAAGAGAATCCTAATGTGATTTCTTGATAATGGGTGTGTTCCTTATCTTCTCCTAGTGTCTAAACTCTTCTCCATGGCTGGACACCCAAATAATATTCCTTGACGTGCTAAGGGGTATCTAGAGAGTGGGATAGGTTTAATAACTAACCTAACCCTAACGCGTACCTTAACCCTAACCTCTACCCTAACCCTAAGACGTACCCTAATCCTAACCCGTAACCTAAACCGAGCCCTAACCCTCAAACTAACCCTAACCCTAACCCTAACCCATACCCTACGCCATAACAGAACCCGTACCCGAACCCGTACACTAAGCCGTACCTAACCCTAACCATAACCCTAACCCTAAACCTAAACCTAACCCTAACCCTAAGCTACCCTTGACTGCTTCTGCCTCCAATAGATTTCCTAAGCACTAGTGTATTAAGGAACAGGTTAAAAAGAGAATCCTAATGTGATTTCAGGATAATGGGTGTGTTCCTTATCTTCTCCTACTGTCTAAACTCTTCTCCATGGCTGGACCCCCAAATAATATTCCTTGACGTGCTAAGGGGTATCTAGGGAGTGGGATAGGTTTAATAACTACCCTAAACCTAACGCGTACCCTAACCCTAACCCCTACCCTAACCCTAACACGAACCCTAATCCTAACCCGTACCCTAAACCGAGCCCTAACCTTCAAACTAACCCTAACCCTAACCCTAACCCATACGCTACGCCGTACACGAACCCGTACCCGAACCCGTACCCTAAGCCGTACCCTAACCCTAACCCTAATCCTAAGCTACCCTTGACTGCTTCTGCCTCCAATAGATTTCCTAAGCACTAGTGTTTTAAGGAACAGGTTAAAAAGAGAATCCTAATGTGATTTCTTGATAATGGGCGTGTTCCTTATCTTCTCCTAGTGTCTAAACTCTTCTCCATGGCTGGACCCCCAAATAATATTCCTTGACGTGCTAAGGGGTATCTAGAGAGTGGGATAGGTTTAATAACTACCCTAACCCTAACGCGTACCCTAACCCTAACCCCTACCCTAACCCTAAGACGTACCCTAATCCTAACCCGTACCCTAAACCGAGCCCTAACCCTCAAACTAACCCTAACCCTAACCCATATCCTACGCCATACCCAAACGCGTACCCGAACCCGTACCCGAACCCGTACCCTAAGCCGTACCCTAACCCAAACCCTAACCCTAAGCTACCCTTGACTGCTTCTGCCTCCAATAGATTTCCTAAGCACTAGTGTTTTAAGGAACAGGTTAAAAAGAGAATCCTAATGTGATTTATTGATAATGGGTGTGTTCCTTATCTTCTCCTAGTGTCTAAACTCTTCTCCATGGCTGCACCCCCAAATAATATTCCTTGACGTGCTAAGGGGTATCTAGAGAGTGGGAAATGTTTAATAACTACCCTAACCCTAACGCGTACCCTAACCCTAACCCCTACCCTAACCCTAACACGTACACTAATCCTAACACGTAACCTAAACCGAGCCCTAACCCTCAAACTAACCCTAACCCTAAACCTAACCCATACCCTACGCCGTACCCGAACCCGTACCCGAACCCGTACCCTAAGCCGTACCCTAACCCTAACCCTAACCCTAAGCTACCCTTGACTGCTTCTGCCTCCAATAGATTTCCTAAGCACTAGTGTTTTAAGGAACAGGTTAAAAAGAGAATCCTAATGTGATTTCTTGATAATGGGTGTGTTCCTTATCTTCTCCTAGTGTCTAAACTCTTCTCCATGGCTGGACCCCCAAATAATATTCCTTGACGTGCTAAGGGTTATCTAGAGAGTGGGATAGGTTTAATAACTACCCTAACCCTAACGCGTACCCTAACCCTAACCTCTACCCTAACCCTAAGACGTACCCTAATCCTAACCCGTAACCTAAACCGAGCCCTAACCCTCAAACTAACCCTAACCCTAACCCTAACCCATACCCTACGCCATAACCGAACCCGTACCCGAACCCGTACACTAAGCCGTACCTAACCCTAACCATAACCCTAACCCTAAACCTAAACCTAACCCTAACCCTAAGCTACCCTTGACTGCTTCTGCCTCCAATAGATTTCCTAAGCACTAGTGTATTAAGGAACAGGTTAAAAAGAGAATCCTAATGTGATTTCAGGATAATGGGTGTGTTCCTTATCTTCTCCTACTGTCTAAACTCTTCTCCATGGCTGGACCCCCAAATAATATTCCTTGACGTGCTAAGGGGTATCTAGGGAGTGGGATAGGTTTAATAACTACCCTAACCCTAACGCGTACCCTAACCCTAACCCCTACCCTAACCCTAACACGAACCCTAATCCTAACCCGTACCCTAAACCGAGCCTTAACCTTCAAACTAACCCTAACCCTAACCCTAACCCATACGCTACGCCGTACACGAACCCGTACCCGAACCCGTACCCTAAGCCGTACCCTAACCCTAACCCTAACCCTAAGCTACCCTTGACTGCTTCTGCCTCCAATAGATTTCCTAAGCACTAGTGTTTTAAGGAACAGGTTAAAAAGAGAATCCTAATGTGATTTCTTGATAATGGGTGTGTTCCTTATCTTCTCCTAGTGTCTAAACTCTTCTCCATGGCTGGACCCCCAAATAATATTCCTTGACGTGCTAAGGGGTATCTAGAGAGTGGGATAGGTTTAATAACTACCCTAACCCTAACGCGTACCCTAACCCTAACCCCTACCCTAACCCTAAGACGTACCCTAATACTAACCCGTACCCTAAACCGAGCCCTAACCCTCAAACTAACCCTAACCCTAACCCATATCCTATGCCATACCCAAACGCGTACCCGAACCCGTACCCGAACCCGTACCCTAAGCCGTACCCTAACCCAAACCCTAACCCTAAGCTACCCTTGACTGCTTCTGCCTCCAATAGATTTCCTAAGCACTAGTGTTTTAAGGAACAGGTTAAAAAGAGAATCCTAATGTGATTTATTGATAATGGGTGTGTTCCTTATCTTCTCCTAGTGTCTAAACTCTTCTCCATGGCTGCACCCCCAAATAATATTCTTTGACGTGCTAAGGGGTATCTAGAGAGTGGGATATGTTTAATAACTACCCTAACCCTAACGCGTACCCTAACCCTAACCCCTACCCTAACCCTAACACGTACCCTAATCCTAACACGTAACCTAAACCGAGCCCTAACCCTCAAACTAACCCTAACCCTAAACCTAACCCATACCTTACGCCGTACCCGAACCCGTACCCGAACCCGTACCCTAAGCCGTACCCTAACCCTAACCCTAACCCTAAGCTACCCTTGACTGCTTCTGCCTCCAATAGATTTCCTAAGCACTAGTGTTTTAAGGAACAGGTTAAAAAGAGAATCCTAATGTGATTTCTTGATAATGGGTGTGTTCCTTATCTTCTCCTAGTGTCTAAACTCTTCTCCATGGCTGGACCCCCAAATAATATTCCTTGACGTGCTAAGGGGTATCTAGAGAGTGGGATAGGTTTAATAACTACCCTAACCCTAATGCGTACCCTAACCCTAACCCCTACCCTAACCCTAACACGTACCCTAATCCTAACCCGTACCCTAAACCGAGCCCTAACCTACAAACTAACCCTAACACTAACCCTAACCCATACCCTACGCCGTACCCGAACCCGTACCCGAACCCGTACCCTAAGCCATACCCTAACCCTAACCCTAACCGTAACCCTAACCCTAAGCTACCCTTGACTGCTTCTGCCTCCAATAGATTTCCTAAGCACTAGTGTATTAAGGAACAGGTTAAAAAGAGAATCCTAATGTGATTTCAGGATAATGGGTGTGTTCCTTATCTTCTCCTAGTGTCTAAACTCTTCTCCATGGCTGGACCCCCAAATAATATTCCTTGACGTGCTAAGGGGTATCTAGAGAGTGGGATAGGTTTAATAACTACGCTAACCCTAACGCGTACCCTAACCCTAACCCCTACCCTAACCCTAACACGAACCCTAATCCTAACCCGTACCCTAAACCGAGCCCTAACCTTCAAACTAACCCTAACCCTAACCCAAACCCATACACTACGCCGTACACGAACCCGTACCCGAACCCGTACCCTAAGCCGTGTCCTAACCCTAGCCCTAACCCTAACCCTATCCCTAAGCTACCCTTGACTGCTTCTGCCTCCAATAGATTTCCTAAGCACTAGTGTTTTAAGGAACAGGTTAAAAAGAGAATCCTAATGTGATTTCTTGATAATGGGTGTGTTCCTTATCTTCTCCTAGTGTCTAAACTCTTCTCCATGGCTGGACCCCCAAATAATATTCCTTGACGTGCTAAGGGGTATCTAGAGAGTGGGATAGGTTTAATAACTACCCTAACCCTAACGCGTACCCTAACCCTAACCCCTACCCTAACCCTAACACGTACCCTAATCTTAACCCGTAACCTAAACCGAGCCCTAACCCTCAAACTAACCCTAACCCTAAACCTAACCCATACCCTACGCCGTACCCGAACCCGTACCCGAACCCGTACCCGAACCCATACCCTAAGCCGTACCCTAACCCTAACCCTAACCCTAAGCTACCCTTGACTGCTTCTGCCTCCAATAGATTTCCTAAGCACTAGTGTTTTAAGGAACAGGTTAAAAAGAGAATCCTAATGTGATTTCTTGATAATGGGTGTGTTCCTTATCTTCTCCTAGTGTCTAAACTCTTCTCCATGGCTGGACCCCCAAATAATATTCCTTGACGTGCTAAGGGGTATCTAGAGAGTGGGATAGGTTTAATAACTACCCTAACCCTAACGCGTACCCTAACCCTAACCCCTACCCTAACCCTAACACGAACCCTAATCCTAACCCGTACCCTAAACCGAGCCCTAACCTTCAAACTAACCCTAACCCTAACCCTAACCCATACCCTACGCCGTACACGAACCCGTACCCGAACCCGTACCCTAAGCCGTACCCTAACCCTAACCCTAACCCTAACCCCAACCCTAAGCTACCCTTGACTGCTTCTGCCTCCAATAGATTTCCTAAGCACTAGTGTTTTAAGGAACAGGTTAAAAAGAGAATCCTAATGTGATTTCTTGATAATGGGTGTGTTCCTTATCTTCTCCTAGTGTCTAAACTCTTCTCCATGGCTGGACACCCAAATAATATTCCTTGACGTGCTAAGGGGTATCTAGAGAGTGGGATAGGTTTAATAACTACCCTAACCCTAACGCGTACCCTAACCCTAACCCCTACCCTAACCCTAACACGTACCCTAATCCTAACCCGTACCCTACACCGAGCCCTAACCCTCAAACTAACCCTAACCCTAACCCTAACCCATATCGTACGCCATACCCAAACCCGTACCCGAACCCGTACCCGAACCCGTACCCTAAGCCGTACCCGAACCCAAACCCTAGCCCTAAGCTACCCTTGACTGCTTCTGCCTCCAATAGATTTCCTAAGCACTAGTGTTTTAAGGAACAGGTTAAAAAGAGAATCCTAATGTGATTTCTTGATAATGGGTGTGTTCCTTATCTGCTCCTAGTGTCTAAACTCTTCTCCATGGCTGGACCCCCAAATAATATTCCTTGACGTGCTAAGGGTTATCTAGAGAGTGGGATAGGTTTAATAACTACCCTAACCCTAACGCGTACCCTAACCCTAACCCCTACCCTAACCCTAACACGTACCCTAATCCTAACCCGTACCCTAAACCGAGCCCTAACCTTCAAACTAACCCTAACCCTAACCCATACCCTACGCCATACACGAACCCGTACCCGAAACCGTACCCTAAGCCGTACCCTACCCCTAACCCTAACCCTAAACCTAACCCTAACCCTAAGCTACCCTTGACTGCTTCTGCCTCCAATAGTTTTCCTAAGCACTAGTGTTTTAAGGAACAGGTTAAAAAGAGAATCCTAATGTGATTTCTTGATAATGGGTGTGTTCCTTATCTTCTCCTAGTGTCTAAACTCTTCTCCATGGCTGGACACCCAAATAATATTCCTTGACGTGCTAAGGGGTATCTAGAGAGTGGGATAGGTTTAATAACTACCCTAACCCTAACGCGTACCCTAACCCTAACACGTACCCTAATCCTAACCCGTACCCTAAACCGAGCCCTATCCCTCAAACTATCCCTAAACCTAACCCTAACCCATACCCTACGCCGTACCCGAACCCGTACCCGAACCCGTACCCTAAGCCGTACCCTAAAGCTAACCCTAACCCTAACCCTAACCCTAACCCTAAGCTACCCTTGACTGCTTCTGCCTCCAATAGATTTCCTAAGCACTAGTGTTTTAAGGAACAGGTTAAAAAGAGAATCCTAATGTGATTTCTTGATAATGGGTGTGTTCCTCATCTTCTCCTAGTGTCTAAACTCTTCTCCATGGCTGGACCCCCAAATAATATTCCTTGACGTGCTAAGGGTTATCTAGAGAGTGGGATAGGTTTAATAACTACCCTAACCCTAACGCGTACCCTAACCCTAACCCCTACCCTAACCCTAAGACGTACCCTAATCCTAACCCGTAACCTAAACCGAGCCCTAACCCTCAAACTAACCCTAACCCTAACCCTAACCCATACCCTACGCCATACCCGAACCCGTACCCGAACCCGTACACTAAGCCGTACCCTAACCCTAACCCTAACCCTAACCCTAAACCTAAACCTAACCCTAACCCTAAGCTACCCTTCACTGCTTCTGCCTCCAATAGATTTCCTAAGCACTAGTGTATTAAGGAACAGGTTAAAAAGAGAATCCTAATGTGATTTCAGGATAATGGGTGTGTTCCTTATCTTCTCCTACTGTCTAAACTCTTCTCCATGGCTGGACCCCCAAATAATATTCCTTCACTTGCTAAGGGGTATCTAGGGAGTGGGATAGGTTTAATAACTACCCTAACCCTAACGCGTACCCTAACCCTAACCCCTACCCTAACCCTAACACGAACCCTAATCCTAACCCGTACCCTAAACCGAGCCCTAACCTTCAAACTAACCCTAACCCTAACCCTAACCCATATCGTACGCCATACCCAAACCCGTACCCGAACCCGTACCCGAACCCGTACCCTAAGCCGTACCCTAACCCAAACCCTAACCCTAAGCTACCCTTGACTGCTTCTGCCTCCAATAGATTTCCTAAGCACTAGTGTTTTAAGGAACAGGTTAAAAAGAGAATCCTAATGTGATTTATTGATAATGGGTGTGTTCCTTATCTTCTCCTAGTGTCTAAACTCTTCTCCATGGCTGGACACCCAAATAATATTCCTTGACGTGCTAAGGGGTATCTAGAGAGTGGGATAGGTTTAATAACTATCCTAACCCTAACGCGTACCCTAACCCTAACCCCTACCCTAACCCTAACACGTACCCTAATCCTAACCCGTAACCTAAACCGAGCCCTAACCCTCAAACTAACCCTAACCCTAAACCTAACCCATACCCTACGCCGTACCCGAACCCGTACCCGAACCCGTACCCGAACCCGTACCCTAAGCCGTACCCTAACCCTAACCCTAACCCTAAGCTACCCTTGACTGCTTCTGCCTCCAATAGATTTCCTAAGCACTAGTGTTTTAAGGAACAGGTTAAAAAGAGAATCCTAATGTGATTTCTTGATAATGGGTGTGTTCCTTATCTTCTCCTAGTGTCTAAACTCTTCTCCATGGCTGGACCCCCAAATAATATTCCTTGACGTGCTAAAGGGTATCTAGAGAGTGGGATAGGTTTAATAACTACCCTAACCCTAACGCGTACCCTAACCCTAACCCCTACACTAACCCTAACACGTACCCTAATCCTAACCCGTACCCTAAACCGAGCCCTAACCTTCAAACTAACCCTAACCCTAACCCATACCCTACGCCGTACACGAACCCGTACCCGAAACCGTACCCTAAGCCGTACCCTAACCCTAACCCTAACCCTAAACCTAACCCTAACCCTAAGCTACCCTTGACTGCTTCTGCCTCCAATAGATTTCCTAAGAACTAGTGTTTTAAGGAACAGGTTAAAAAGAGAATCCTAATGTGATTTCTTGATAATGGGTGTGTTCCTTATCTTCTCCTAGTGTCTAAACACTTCTCCATGGCTGGACACCCAAATAATATTCCTTGACGTGCTAAGGGGTATCTAGAGAGTGGGATAGGTTTAATAACTACCCTAACCCTAACGCGTACCCTAACCCTAACACGTACCCTAATCCTAACCCGTACCCTAAACCGAGCCCTAACCCTCAAACTAACCCTAACCCTAACCCTAACCCATACCCTACGCCGTACCCGAACCCGTACCCGAACCCGTACCCTAAGCCGTACCCTAAAGCTAACCCTAACCCTAACCCTAACCCTAACCCTAAGCTACCCTTGACTGCTTCTGCCTCCAATAGATTTCCTAAGCACTAGTGTTTTAAGGAACAGGTTAAAAAGAGAATCCTAATGTGATTTCTTGATAATGGGTGTGTTCCTCATCTTCTCCTAGTGTCTAAACTCTTCTCCATGGCTGGACCCCCAAATAATATTCCTTGACGTGCTAAGGGCTATCTAGGGAGTGGGATAGGTTTAATAACTACCCTAACCCTAACGCGTACCCTAACCCTAACCCCTACCCTAACCCTAAGACGTACCCTAATCCTAACCCGTATCCTAAACCGAGCCCTAACCCTCAAACTAACCCTAACCTTAACCCTAACCCATACCCTACGCCATACCCGAACCCGTACCCGAACCCGTACACTAAGCCGTACCCTAACCCTAACCGTAACCCTAACCCTAAACCTAAACCTAACCCTAACCCTAAGCTACCCTTGACTGCTTCTGCCTCCAATAGATTTCCTAAGCACTAGTGTATTAAGGAACAGGTTAAAAAGAGAATCCTAATGTGATTTCAGGATAATGGGTGTGTTCCTTATCTTCTCCTACTGTCTAAACTCTTCTCCATGGCTGGACCCCCAAATAATATTCCTTGACGTGCTAAGGGCTATCTAGGGAGTGGGATAGGTTTAATAACTACCCTAACCCTAACGCGTACCCTAACCCTAACCCCTACCCTAACCCTAACACGAACCCTAATCCTAACCCGTACCCTAAACCGAGCCCTAACCTTCAAACTAACCCTAACCCTAACCCTAACCCATACCCTACGCCGTACACGAACCCGTACCCGAACCCGTACCCTAAGCCGTACCCTAACCCTAACCCTAACCCTAAGCTACCCTTGACTGCTTCTGCCTCCAATAGATTTCCTAAGCACTAGTGTTTTAAGGAACAGGTTAAAAAGAGAATCCTAATGTGATTTCTTGATAATGGGTGTGTTCCTTATCTTCTCCTAGTGTCTAAACTCTTCTCCATGGCTGGACCCCCAAATAATATTCCTTGACGTGCTAAGGGGTATCTAGAGAGTGGGATAGGTTTAATAACTACCCTAACCCTAACGCGTACCCTAAACCTAACCCCTACCCTAACCCTAACACGTACCCTAATCCTAACCCGTACCCTAAACCGAGCCCTAACCCTCAAACTAACCCTAACCCTAACCCTAACACATACCCTACGCCGTACCCGAACCCGTACCCTAAGCCATACCCTAACCCTAACCCTAACCGTAACCCTAACCCTAAGCTACCCTTGACTGCTTCTGCCTCCAATAGATTTCCTAAGCACTAGTGTATTAAGGAACAGGTTAAAAAGAGAATCCTAATGTGATTTCAGGATAATGGGTGTGTTCCTTATCTTCTCATAGTGTCTAAACTCTTCTCCATGGCTGGACCCCCAAATAATATTCCTTGACGTGCTAAGGGGTATCTAGAGAGTGGGATAGGTTTAATAACTACGCTAACCCTAACGCGTACCCTAACCCTATCCCCTACCCTAACCCTAACACGAACCCTAATCCTAACCCGTACCCTAAACCGAGCCCTAACCTTCAAACTAACCCTAACCCTAACCCAAACCCATACACTACGCCGTACACGAACCCGTACCCGAACCCGTACCCTAAGCCGTGTCCTAACCCTAGCCCTAACCCTAACCCTAACCCTAAGCTACCCTTGACTGCTTCTGCCTCCAATAGATTTCCTAAGCACTAGTGTTTTAAGGAACAGGTTAAAAAGAGAATCCTAATGTGATTTCTTGATAATGGGTGTGTTCCTTATCTTCTCCTAGTGTCTAAACTCTTCTCCATGGCTGGACCCTCAAATAATATTCCTTGACGTGCTAAGGGGTATCTAGAGAGTGGGATAGGTTTAATAACTACCCTAACCCTAACGCGTACCCTAACCCTAACCCCTACCCTAACCCTAACACGTACCCTAATCTTAACCCGTAACCTAAACCGAGCCCTAACCCTCAAACTAACCCTAACCCTAAACCTAACCCATACCCTACGCCGTACCCGAACCCGTACCCGAACCCGTACCCGAACCCGTACCCTAAGCCGTACCCTAACCCTAACCCTAACCCTAAGCTACCCTTGACTGCTTCTGCCTCCAATAGATTTCCTAAGCACTAGTGTTTTAAGGAACAGGTTAAAAAGAGAATCCTAATGTGATTTCTTGATAATGGGTGTGTTCCTTATCTTCTCCTAGTGTCTAAACTCTTCTCCATGGCTGGACCCCAAAATAATATTCCTTGACGTGCTAAGGGGTATCTAGAGAGTGGGATAGGTTTAATAACTACCCTAACCCTAACGCGTACCCTAACCCTAACCCCTACCCTAACCCTAACACGTACCCTAATCCTAACCCGTACCCTAAACCGAGCCCTAACCTTCAAACTAACCCTAACCCTAACCCATACCCTACGCCGTACACGAACCCGTACCCGAAACCGTACCCTAATCCGTACCCTAACCCTAACCCTAACCCTAAACCTAACCCTAACCCTAAGCTACCCTTGACTGCTTCTGCCTCCAATAGATTTCCTAAGCACTAGTGTTTTAAGGAACAGGTTAAAAAGAGAATCCTAATGTGATTTCTTGATAATGGGTGTGTTCCTTATCTTCTCCTAGTGTCTAAACTCTTCTCCATGGCTGGACACCCAAATAATATTCCTTGACGTGCTAAGGGGTATCTAGAAAGTGGGATAGGTTTAATAACTACCCTAACCCTAACGCGTACCCTAACCCTAACCCCTACCCTAACCCTAACACGTACCCTAATCCTAACCCGTAACCTAAACCGAGCCCTAACCCTCAAACTAACCCTAACCCTAACCCTAACCCATACCCTACGCCATACCAGAACCCGTACCCGAACCCGTACACTAAGCCGTACCCTAACCCTAACCCTAACCCTAACCCTAAACCTAAACCTAACCCTAACCCTAAGCTACCCTTCACTGCTTCTGCCTCCAATAGATTTCCTAAGCACTAGTGTATTAAGGAACAGGTTAAAAAGAGAATCTTAATGTGATTTCAGGATAATGGGTGTGTTCCTTATCTTCTCCTACTGTCTAAACTCTCCTCCATGGCTGGTCCCCCAAATAATATTCCTTGACGTGCTAAGGGGTATCTAGGGAGTGGGATAGGTTTAATAACTACCCAAACCCTAACGCGTACCCTAACCCTAACCTCTACCCTAACCCTAACACGAACACTAATCCTAACCCGTACCCTAAACCGAGCCCTAACCTTCAAACTAACCCTAACCCTAACCCTAACCCATACCCTACGCCGTACACGAACCCGTACCCGAACCCGTACCCTAAGCCGTACCCTAACCCTAACCCTAACCCTAAGCTACCCTTGACTGCTTCTGCCTCCAATAGATTTCCTAAGCACTAGTGTTTTAAGGAACAGGTTAAAAAGAGAATCCTAATGTGATTTCTTGATAATGGGTGTGTTCCTTATCTTCTCCTAGTGTCTAAACTCTTCTCCATGGCTGGACCCCCAAATAATATTCCTTGACGTGCTAAGGGGTATCTAGAGAGTGGGATAGGTTTAATAACTACCCTAACCCTAACGCGTACCCTAACCCTAAACCCTACCCTAACCCTAACACGTACCCTAATCCTAACCCGTACCCTACACCGAGCCCTAACCCTCAAACTAACCCTAACCCTAACCCTAACCCATATCATACGCCATACCCGAACCCGTACCCGAACCCGTACCCGAACCCGTACCCTAAGCCGTACCCTAACCCAAACCCTAACCCTAAGCTACCCTTGACTGCTTCTGCCTCCAATAGATTTCCTAAGCACTAGTGTTTTAAGGAACAGGTTAAAAAGAGAATCCTAATGTGATTTATTGATAATGGGTGTGTTCCTTATCTTCTCCTAGTGTCTAAACTCTTCTCCATGGCTGGACCCCCAAATAATATTCCTTGACGTGCTAAAGGGTATCTAGAGAGTGGGATAGGTTTAATAACTACCCTAACCCTAACGCGTACCCTAACCCTAACCCCTACCCTAACCCTAACACGTACCCTAATCCTAACCCGTACCCTAAACCGAGCCCTAACCTTCAAACTAACCCTAACCCTAACCCATACCCTACGCCGTACACGAACCCGTACCCGAAACCGTACCCTAAGCCGTACCCTAACCCTAACCCTAACCCTAAACCTAACCCTAACCCTAAGCTACCCTTGACTGCTTCTGCCTCCAATAGATTTCCTAAGCACTAGTGTTTTAAGGAACAGGTTAAAAAGAGAATCCTAATGTGATTTCTTGATAATGGGTGTGTTCCTTATCTTCTCCTAGTGTCTAAACACTTCTCCATGGCTGGACACCCAAATAATATTCCTTGACGTGCTAAGGGGTATCTAGAGAGTGGGATAGGTTTAATAACTACCCTAACCCTAACGCGTACCCTAACCCTAACACGTACCCTAATCCTAACCCGTACCCTAAACCGAGCCCTAACCCTCAAATTAACCCTAACCCTAACCCTAACCCATACCCTACGCCGTACCCGAACCTGTACCCGAACCCGTACCCTAAGCCGTACCCTAAAGCTAACCCTAACCCTAACCCTAACCCTAACCCTAAGCTACCCTTGACTGCTTCTGCCTCCAATAGATTTCCTAAGCACTAGTGTTTTAAGGAACAGGTTAAAAAGAGAATCCTAATGTGATTTCTTGATAATGGGTGTGTTCCTCATCTTCTCCTAGTGTCTAAACTCTTCTCCATGGCTGGACCCCCAAATAATATTCCTTGACGTGCTAAGGGCTATCTAGGGAGTGGGATAGGTTTAATAACTACCCTAACCCTAACGCGTACCCTAACCCTAACCCCTACCCTAACCCTAAGACGTACCCTAATCCTAACCCGTAACCTAAACCGAGCCCTAACCCTCAAACTAACCCTAACCCTAACCCTAACCCATACCCTACGCCATACCCGAACCCGTACCCGAACCCGTACCCTAAGCCGTACCCTAACCCTAACCCTGACCCTAAGCTACCCTTGACTGCTTCTGCCTCCAATATATTTCCTTAGCACTAGTGTTTTAAGGAACAGGTTAAAAAGAGAATCCTAATGTGATTTCTTGATAATGGGTGTGTTCCTTATCTTCTCCTAGTGTCTAAACTCTTCTCCATGGCTGGACCCCCAAATAATATTCCTTGACGTGCTAAGTGGTATCTAGAGAGTGGGATAGGTTTAATAACTACCCTAACCCTAACGCGTACCCTAAACCTAACCCCTACCCTAACCCTAACACGTACCCTAATCCTAACCCGTACCCTAAACCGAGCCCTAACCCTCAAACTAACCCTAACCCTAACCCTAACCCATACGCTACGCCGTACCCGAACCCGTACCCGAACCCGTACCCTAAGCCATACCCTAACCCTAACCCTAAGCTACCCTTGACTGCTTCTGCCTCCAATAGATTTCCTAAGCACTAGTGTTTTAAGGAACAGGTTAAAAAGAGAATCCTAATGTGATTTCAGGATAATGGGTGTGTTCCTTATCTTCTCCTAGTGTCTAAACTCTTCTCCATGGCTGGACCCCCAAATAATATTCCTTGACGTGCTAAGGGGTATCTAGAGAGTGGGATAGGTTTAATAACTACGCTAACCCTAACGCGTACCCTAACCCTAACCCCTACCCTAACCCTAACACGAACCTTTATCCTAACCCGTACCCTAAACCGAGCCCTAACCTTCAAACTAACCCTAACCCTAACCCAAACCCATACACTACGCCGTACACGAACCCGTACCCGAACCCGTACCCTAAGCCGTGTCCTAACCCTAGCCCTAACCCTAACCCTAACCCTAAGCTACCCTTGACTGCTTCTGCCTCCAATAGATTTCCTAAGCACTAGTGTTTTAAGGAACAGGTTAAAAAGAGAATCCTAATGTGATTTCTTGATAATGGGTGTGTTCCTTATCTTCTCCTAGTGTCTAAACTCTTCTCCATGGCTGGACCCCCAAATAATATTCCTTGACGTGCTAAGGGGTATCTAGAGAGTGGGATAGGTTTAATAACTACCCTAACCCTAACGCGTACCCTAACCCTAACACCTACCCTAACCCTAACACGTACCCTAATCCTAACCCGTAACCTAAACCGAGCCCTAACCCTCAAACTAACCCTAACCCTAAACCTAACCCATACCCTACGCCGTACCCGAACCCGTACCCGAACCCGTACCCGAACCCGTACCCTAAGCCGTACCCTAACCCTAACCCTAACCCTAAGCTACCCTTGACTGCTTCTGCCTCCAATAGATTTCCTAAGCACTAGTGTATTAAGGAACAGGTTAAAAAGAGAATCCTAATGTGATTTCAGGATAATGGGTGTGTTCCTTATCTTCTCCTACTGTCTAAATTCTTCTCCATGGCTGGACCCCCAAATA
The DNA here is from genome assembly GCF_028021215.1 of Eschrichtius robustus. Taxonomy (NCBI): domain Eukaryota; kingdom Metazoa; phylum Chordata; class Mammalia; order Artiodactyla; family Eschrichtiidae; genus Eschrichtius; species Eschrichtius robustus. Next base: position 988,218 of record NW_027175555.1, read on the forward strand.
ATATTCCTTGACGTGCTAAGGGGTATCTAGGGAGTGGGATAGGTTTAATAACTACCCTAAACCTAACGCGTACCCTAACCCTAACCCCTACCCTAACCCTAACACGAACCCTAATCCTAACCCGTACCCTAAACCGAGCCCTAACCTTCAAACTAACCCTAACCCTAACCCTAACCCATACCCTACGCCGTACACGAACCCGTACCCGAACCCGTACCCTAAGCCGTACCCTAACCCTAACCCTAACCCTAACCCCAACCCTAAGCTACCCTTGACTGCTTCTGCCTCCAATAGATTTCCTAAGCACTAGTGTTTTAAGGAACAGGTTAAAAAGAGAATCCTAATGTGATTTCTTGATAATGGGTGTGTTCCTTATCTTCTCCTAGTGTCTAAACTCTTCTCCATGGCTGGACACCCAAATAATATTCCTTGACGTGCTAAGGGGTATCTAGAGAGTGGGATAGGTTTAATAACTACCCTAACCCTAACGCGTACCCTAACCCTAACCCCTACCCTAACCCTAACACGTACCCTAATCCTAACCCGTACCCTACACCGAGCCCTAACCCTCAAACTAACCCTAACCCTAACCCTAACCCATATCGTACGCCATACCCAAACCCGTACCCGAACCCGTACCCGAACCCGTACCCTAAGCCGTACCCTAACCCAAACCCTAACCCTAAGCTACCCTTGACTGCTTCTGCCTCCAATAGATTTCCTAAGCACTAGTGTTTTAAGGAACAGGTTAAAAAGAGAATCCTAATGTGATTTATTGATAATGGGTGTGTTCCTTATCTTCTCCTAGTGTCGAAACTCTTCTCCATGGCTGGACCCCCAAATAATATTCCTTGACGTGCTAAGGGGTATCTAGAGAGTGGGATAGGTTTAATAACTACCCTAACCCTAACGCGTACCCTAACCCTAACACCTACCCTAACCCTAACTCGTACCCTAATCCTAACCCGTAACCTAAACCGAGCCCTAACCCTCAAACTAACCCTAACCCTAAACCTAACCCATACCCTACGCCGTACCCGAACCCGTACCCGAACCCGTACCCGAACCCGTACCCTAAGCCGTACCCTAACCCTAACCCTAACCCTAAGCTACCCTTGACTGCTTCTGCCTCCAATAGATTTCCTAAGCACTAGTGTTTTAAGGAACAGGTTAAAAAGAGAATCCTAATGTGATTTCTTGATAATGGGTGTGTTCCTCATCTTCTCCTAGTGTCTAAACTCTTCTCCATGGCTGGACCCCCAAATAATATTCCTTGACGTGCTAAGGGTTATCTAGAGAGTGGGATAGGTTTAATAACTACCCTAACCCTAACGCGTACCCTAACCCTAACCCCTACCCTAACCCTAAGACGTACCCTAATCCTAACCCGTAACCTAAACCGAGCCCTAACCCTCAAACTAACCCTAACCCTAACCCTAACCCATACCCTACGCCATACCCGAACCCGTACCCGAACCCGTACACTAAGCCGTACCCTAACCCTAACCCTAACCCTAACCCTAAACCTAAACCTAACCCTAACCCTAAGCTACCCTACACTGCTTCTGCCTCCAATAGATTTCCTAAGCACTAGTGTATTAAGGAACAGGTTAAAAAGAGAATCCTAATGTGATTTCAGGATAATGGGTGTGTTCCTTATCTTCTCCTACTGTCTAAACTCTTCTCCATGGCTGGACCCCCAAATAATATTCCTTCACGTGCTAAGGGGTATCTAGGGAGTGGGATAGGTTTAATAACTACCCTAACCCTAACGCGTACCCTAACCCTAACCCCTACCCTAACCCTAACACGAACCCTAATCCTAACCCGTACCCTAAACCGAGCCCTAACCTTCAAACTAACCCTAACCCTAACCCTAACCCATATCGTACGCCATACCCAAACCCGTACCCGAACCCGTACCCGAACCCGTACCCTAAGCCGTACCCTAACCCAAACCCTAACCCTAAGCTACCCTTGACTGCTTCTGCCTCCAATAGATTTCCTAAGCACTAGTGTTTTAAGGAACAGGTTAAAAAGAGAATCCTAATGTGATTTATTGATAATGGGTGTGTTCCTTATCTTCTCCTAGTGTCTAAACTCTTCTCCATGGCTGGACACCCAAATAATATTCCTTGACGTGCTAAGGGGTATCTAGAGAGTGGGATAGGTTTAATAACTATCCTAACCCTAACGCGTACCCTAACCCTAACCCCTACCCTAACCCTAACACGTACCCTAATCCTAACCCGTAACCTAAACCGAGCCCTAACCCTCAAACTAACCCTAACCCTAAACCTAACCCATACCCTACGCCGTACCCGAACCCGTACCCGAACCCGTACCCGAACCCGTACCCTAAGCCGTACCCTAACCCTAACCCTAACCCTAAGCTACCCTTGACTGCTTCTGCCTCCAATAGATTTCCTAAGCACTAGTGTTTTAAGGAACAGGTTAAAAAGAGAATCCTAATGTGATTTCTTGATAATGGGTGTGTTCCTTATCTTCTCCTAGTGTCTAAACTCTTCTCCATGGCTGGACCCCCAAATAATATTCCTTGACGTGCTAAAGGGTATCTAGAGAGTGGGATAGGTTTAATAACTACCCTAACCCTAACGCGTACCCTAACCCTAACCCCTACACTAACCCTAACACGTACCCTAATCCTAACCCGTACCCTAAACCGAGCCCTAACCTTCAAACTAACCCTAACCCTAACCCATACCCTACGCCGTACACGAACCCGTACCCGAAACCGTACCCTAAGCCGTACCCTAACCCTAACCCTAACCCTAAACCTAACCCTAACCCTAAGCTACCCTTGACTGCTTCTGCCTCCAATAGATTTCCTAAGAACTAGTGTTTTAAGGAACAGGTTAAAAAGAGAATCCTAATGTGATTTCTTGATAATGGGTGTGTTCCTTATCTTCTCCTAGTGTCTAAACACTTCTCCATGGCTGGACACCCAAATAATATTCCTTGACGTGCTAAGGGGTATCTAGAGAGTGGGATAGGTTTAATAACTACCCTAACCCTAACGCGTACCCTAACCCTAACACGTACCCTAATCCTAACCCGTACCCTAAACCGAGCCCTAACCCTCAAACTAACCCTAACCCTAACCCTAACCCATACCCTACGCCGTACCCGAACCCGTACCCGAACCCGTACCCTAAGCCGTACCCTAAAGCTAACCCTAACCCTAACCCTAACCCTAACCCTAAGCTACCCTTGACTGCTTCTGCCTCCAATAGATTTCCTAAGCACTAGTGTTTTAAGGAACAGGTTAAAAAGAGAATCCTAATGTGATTTCTTGATAATGGGTGTGTTCCTCATCTTCTCCTAGTGTCTAAACTCTTCTCCATGGCTGGACCCCCAAATAATATTCCTTGACGTGCTAAGGGCTATCTAGGGAGTGGGATAGGTTTAATAACTACCCTAACCCTAACGCGTACCCTAACCCTAACCCCTACCCTAACCCTAAGACGTACCCTAATCCTAACCCGTATCCTAAACCGAGCCCTAACCCTCAAACTAACCCTAACCTTAACCCTAACCCATACCCTACGCCATACCCGAACCCATACCCGAACCCGTACACTAAGCCGTACCCTAACCCTAACCGTAACCCTAACCCTAAACCTAAACCTAACCCTAACCCTAAGCTACCCTTGACTGCTTCTGCCTCCAATAGATTTCCTAAGCACTAGTGTATTAAGGAACAGGTTAAAAAGAGAATCCTAATGTGATTTCAGGATAATGGGTGTGTTCCTTATCTTCTCCTACTGTCTAAACTCTTCTCCATGGCTGGACCCCCAAATAATATTCCTTGACGTGCTAAGGGCTATCTAGGGAGTGGGATAGGTTTAATAACTACCCTAACCCTAACGCGTACCCTAACCCTAACCCCTACCCTAACCCTAACACGAACCCTAATCCTAACCCGTACCCTAAACCGAGCCCTAACCTTCAAACTAACCCTAACCCTAACCCTAACCCATACCCTACGCCGTACACGAACCCGTACCCGAACCCGTACCCTAAGCCGTACCCTAACCCTAACCCTAACCCTAAGCTACCCTTGACTGCTTCTGCCTCCAATAGATTTCCTAAGCACTAGTGTTTTAAGGAACAGGTTAAAAAGAGAATCCTAATGTGATTTCTTGATAATGGGTGTGTTCCTTATCTTCTCCTAGTGTCTAAACTCTTCTCCATGGCTGGACCCCCAAATAATATTCCTTGACGTGCTAAGGGGTATCTAGAGAGTGGGATAGGTTTAATAACTACCCTAACCCTAACGCGTACCCTAAACCTAACCCCTACCCTAACCCTAACACGTACCCTAATCCTAACCCGTACCCTAAACCGAGCCCTAACCCTCAAACTAACCCTAACCCTAACCCTAACACATACCCTACGCCGTACCCGAACCCGTACCCTAAGCCATACCCTAACCCTAACCCTAACCGTAACCCTAACCCTAAGCTACCCTTGACTGCTTCTGCCTCCAATAGATTTCCTAAGCACTAGTGTATTAAGGAACAGGTTAAAAAGAGAATCCTAATGTGATTTCAGGATAATGGGTGTGTTCCTTATCTTCTCATAGTGTCTAAACTCTTCTCCATGGCTGGACCCCCAAATAATATTCCTTGACGTGCTAAGGGGTATCTAGAGAGTGGGATAGGTTTAATAACTACGCTAACCCTAACGCGTACCCTAACCCTATCCCCTACCCTAACCCTAACACGAACCCTAATCCTAACCCGTACCCTAAACCGAGCCCTAACCTTCAAACTAACCCTAACCCTAACCCAAACCCATACACTACGCCGTACACGAACCCGTACCCGAACCCGTACCCTAAGCCGTGTCCTAACCCTAGCCCTAACCCTAACCCTAACCCTAAGCTACCCTTGACTGCTTCTGCCTCCAATAGATTTCCTAAGCACTAGTGTTTTAAGGAACAGGTTAAAAAGAGAATCCTAATGTGATTTCTTGATAATGGGTGTGTTCCTTATCTTCTCCTAGTGTCTAAACTCTTCTCCATGGCTGGACCCTCAAATAATATTCCTTGACGTGCTAAGGGGTATCTAGAGAGTGGGATAGGTTTAATAACTACCCTAACCCTAACGCGTACCCTAACCCTAACCCCTACCCTAACCCTAACACGTACCCTAATCTTAACCCGTAACCTAAACCGAGCCCTAACCCTCAAACTAACACTAACCCTAAACCTAACCCATACCCTACGCCGTACCCGAACCCGTACCCGAACCCGTACCCGAACCCGTACCCTAAGCCGTACCCTAACCCTAACCCTAACCCTAAGCTACCCTTGACTGCTTCTGCCTCCAATAGATTTCCTAAGCACTAGTGTTTTAAGGAACAGGTTAAAAAGAGAATCCTAATGTGATTTCTTGATAATGGGTGTGTTCCTTATCTTCTCCTAGTGTCTAAACTCTTCTCCATGGCTGGACCCCAAAATAATATTCCTTGACGTGCTAAGGGGTATCTAGAGAGTGGGATAGGTTTAATAACTACCCTAACCCTAACGCGTACCCTAACCCTAACCCCTACCCTAACCCTAACACGTACCCTAATCCTAACCCGTACCCTAAACCGAGCCCTAACCTTCAAACTAACCCTAACCCTAACCCATACCCTACGCCGTACACGAACCCGTACCCGAAACCGTACCCTAATCCGTACCCTAACCCTAACCCTAACCCTAAACCTAACCCTAACCCTAAGCTACCCTTGACTGCTTCTGCCTCCAATAGATTTCCTAAGCACTAGTGTTTTAAGGAACAGGTTAAAAAGAGAATCCTAATGTGATTTCTTGATAATGGGTGTGTTCCTTATCTTCTCCTAGTGTCTAAACTCTTCTCCATGGCTGGACACCCAAATAATATTCCTTGACGTGCTAAGGGGTATCTAGAGAGTGGGATAGGTTTAATAACTACCCTAACCCTAACGCGTACCCTAACCCTAACCCCTACCCTAACCCTAACACGTACCCTAATCCTAACCCGTAACCTAAACCGAGCCCTAACCCTCAAACTAACCCTAACCCTAACCCTAACCCATACCCTACGCCATACCAGAACCCGTACCCGAACCCGTACACTAAGCCGTACCCTAACCCTAACCCTAACCCTAACCCTAAACCTAAACCTAACCCTAACCCTAAGCTACCCTTCACTGCTTCTGCCTCCAATAGATTTCCTAAGCACTAGTGTATTAAGGAACAGGTTAAAAAGAGAATCCTAATGTGATTTCAGGATAATGGGTGTGTTCCTTATCTTCTCCTACTGTCTAAACTCTCCTCCATGGCTGGTCCCCCAAATAATATTCCTTGACGTGCTAAGGGGTATCTAGGGAGTGGGATAGGTTTAATAACTACCCAAACCCTAACGCGTACCCTAACCCTAACCTCTACCCTAACCCTAACACGAACACTAATCCTAACCCGTACCCTAAACCGAGCCCTAACCTTCAAACTAACCCTAACCCTAACCCTAACCCATACCCTACGCCGTACACGAACCCGTACCCGAACCCGTACCCTAAGCCGTACCCTAACCCTAACCCTAACCCTAAGCTACCCTTGACTGCTTCTGCCTCCAATAGATTTCCTAAGCACTAGTGTTTTAAGGAACAGGTTAAAAAGAGAATCCTAATGTGATTTCTTGATAATGGGTGTGTTCCTTATCTTCTCCTAGTGTCTAAACTCTTCTCCATGGCTGGACCCCCAAATAATATTCCTTGACGTGCTAAGGGGTATCTAGAGAGTGGGATAGGTTTAATAACTACCCTAACCCTAACGCGTACCCTAACCCTAAACCCTACCCTAACCCTAACACGTACCCTAATCCTAACCCGTACCCTACACCGAGCCCTAACCCTCAAACTAACCCTAACCCTAACCCTAACCCATATCATACGCCATACCCGAACCCGTACCCGAACCCGTACCCGAACCCGTACCCTAAGCCGTACCCTAACCCAAACCCTAACCCTAAGCTACCCTTGACTGCTTCTGCCTCCAATAGATTTCCTAAGCACTAGTGTTTTAAGGAACAGGTTAAAAAGAGAATCCTAATGTGATTTATTGATAATGGGTGTGTTCCTTATCTTCTCCTAGTGTCTAAACTCTTCTCCATGGCTGGACCCCCAAATAATATTCCTTGACGTGCTAAAGGGTATCTAGAGAGTGGGATAGGTTTAATAACTACCCTAACCCTAACGCGTACCCTAACCCTAACCCCTACCCTAACCCTAACACGTACCCTAATCCTAACCCGTACCCTAAACCGAGCCCTAACCTTCAAACTAACCCTAACCCTAACCCATACCCTACGCCGTACACGAACCCGTACCCGAAACCGTACCCTAAGCCGTACCCTAACCCTAACCCTAACCCTAAACCTAACCCTAACCCTAAGCTACCCTTGACTGCTTCTGCCTCCAATAGATTTCCTAAGCACTAGTGTTTTAAGGAACAGGTTAAAAAGAGAATCCTAATGTGATTTCTTGATAATGGGTGTGTTCCTTATCTTCTCCTAGTGTCTAAACACTTCTCCATGGCTGGACACCCAAATAATATTCCTTGACGTGCTAAGGGGTATCTAGAGAGTGGGATAGGTTTAATAACTACCCTAACCCTAACGCGTACCCTAACCCTAACACGTACCCTAATCCTAACCCGTACCCTAAACCGAGCCCTAACCCTCAAATTAACCCTAACCCTAACCCTAACCCATACCCTACGCCGTACCCGAACCTGTACCCGAACCCGTACCCTAAGCCGTACCCTAAAGCTAACCCTAACCCTAACCCTAACCCTAACCCTAAGCTACCCTTGACTGCTTCTGCCTCCAATAGATTTCCTAAGCACTAGTGTTTTAAGGAACAGGTTAAAAAGAGAATCCTAATGTGATTTCTTGATAATGGGTGTGTTCCTCATCTTCTCCTAGTGTCTAAACTCTTCTCCATGGCTGGACCCCCAAATAATATTCCTTGACGTGCTAAGGGCTATCTAGGGAGTGGGATAGGTTTAATAACTACCCTAACCCTAACGCGTACCCTAACCCTAACCCCTACCCTAACCCTAAGACGTACCCTAATCCTAACCCGTAACCTAAACCGAGCCCTAACCCTCAAACTAACCCTAACCCTAACCCTAACCCATACCCTACGCCATACCCGAACCCGTACCCGAACCCGTACCCTAAGCCGTACCCTAACCCTAACCCTGACCCTAAGCTACCCTTGACTGCTTCTGCCTCCAATATATTTCCTTAGCACTAGTGTTTTAAGGAACAGGTTAAAAAGAGAATCCTAATGTGATTTCTTGATAATGGGTGTGTTCCTTATCTTCTCCTAGTGTCTAAACTCTTCTCCATGGCTGGACCCCCAAATAATATTCCTTGACGTGCTAAGTGGTATCTAGAGAGTGGGATAGGTTTAATAACTACCCTAACCCTAACGCGTACCCTAAACCTAACCCCTACCCTAACCCTAACACGTACCCTAATCCTAAACCGTACCCTAAACCGAGCCCTAACCCTCAAACTAACCCTAACCCTAACCCTAACCCATACGCTACGCCGTACCCGAACCCGTACCCGAACCCGTACCCTAAGCCATACCCTAACCCTAACCCTAAGCTACCCTTGACTGCTTCTGCCTCCAATAGATTTCCTAAGCACTAGTGTTTTAAGGAACAGGTTAAAAAGAGAATCCTAATGTGATTTCAGGATAATGGGTGTGTTCCTTATCTTCTCCTAGTGTCTAAACTCTTCTCCATGGCTGGACCCCCAAATAATATTCCTTGACGTGCTAAGGGGTATCTAGAGAGTGGGATAGGTTTAATAACTACGCTAACCCTAACGCGTACCCTAACCCTAACCCCTACCCTAACCCTAACACGAACCTTTATCCTAACCCGTACCCTAAACCGAGCCCTAACCTTCAAACTAACCCTAACCCTAACCCAAACCCATACACTACGCCGTACACGAACCCGTACCCGAACCCGTACCCTAAGCCGTGTCCTAACCCTAGCCCTAACCCTAACCCTAACCCTAAGCTACCCTTGACTGCTTCTGCCTCCAATAGATTTCCTAAGCACTAGTGTTTTAAGGAACAGGTTAAAAAGAGAATCCTAATGTGATTTCTTGATAATGGGTGTGTTCCTTATCTTCTCCTAGTGTCTAAACTCTTCTCCATGGCTGGACCCCCAAATAATATTCCTTGACGTGCTAAGGGGTATCTAGAGAGTGGGATAGGTTTAATAACTACCCTAACCCTAACGCGTACCCTAACCCTAACACCTACCCTAACCCTAACACGTACCCTAATCCTAACCCGTAACCTAAACCGAACCCTAACCCTCAAACTAACCCTAACCCTAAACCTAACCCATACCCTACGCCGTACCCGAACCCGTACCCGAACCCGTACCCGAACCCGTACCCTAAGCCGTACCCTAACCCTAACCCTAACCCTAAGCTACCCTTGACTGCTTCTGCCTCCAATAGATTTCCTAAGCACTAGTGTATTAAGGAACAGGTTAAAAAGAGAATCCTAATGTGATTTCAGGATAATGGGTGTGTTCCTTATCTTCTCCTACTGTCTAAATTCTTCTCCATGGCTGGACCCCCAAATAATATTCCTTGACGTGCTAAGGGGTATCTAGGGAGTGGGATAGGTTTAATAACTACCCTAAACCTAACGCGTACCCTAACCCTAACCCCTACCCTAACCCTAACACGAACCCTAATCCTAACCCGTACCCTAAACCGAGCCCTAACCTTCAAACTAACCCTAACCCTAACCCTAACCCATACCCTACGCCGTACACGAACCCGTACCCGAACCCGTACCCTAAGCCGTACCCTAACCCTAACCCTAACCCTAACCCCAACCCTAAGCTACCCTTGACTGCTTCTGCCTCCAATAGATTTCCTAAGCACTAGTGTTTTAAGGAACAGGTTAAAAAGAGAATCCTAATGTGATTTCTTGATAATGGGTGTGTTCCTTATCTTCTCCTAGTGTCTAAACTCTTCTCCATGGCTGGACACCCAAATAATATTCCTTGACGTGCTAAGGGGTATCTAGAGAGTGGGATAGGTTTAATAACTACCCTAACCCTAACGCGTACCCTAACCCTAACACGTACCCTAATCCTAACCCGTACCCTACACCGAGCCCTAACCCTCAAACTAACCCTAACCCTAACCCTAACCCATATCGTACGCCATACCCAAACCCGTACCCGAACCCGTACCCGAACCCGTACCCTAAGCCGTACCCTAACCCAAACCCTAACCCTAAGCTACCCTTGACTGCTTCTGCCTCCAATAGATTTCCTAAGCACTAGTGTTTTAAGGAACAGGTTAAAAAGAGAATCCTAATGTGATTTATTGATAATGGGTGTGTTCCTTATCTTCTCCTAGTGTCGAAACTCTTCTCCATGGCTGGACCCCCAAATAATATTCCTTGACGTGCTAAGGGGTATCTAGAGAGTGGGATAGGTTTAATAACTACCCTAACCCTAACGCGTACCCTAACCCTAACACCTACCCTAACCCTAACTCGTACCCTAATCCTAACCCGTAACCTAAACCGAGCCCTAACCCTCAAACTAACCCTAACCCTAAACCTAACCCATACCCTACGCCGTACCCGAACCCGTACCCGAACCCGTACCCGAACCCGTACCCTAAGCCGTACCCTAACCCTAACCCTAACCCTAAGCTACCCTTGACTGCTTCTGCCTCCAATAGATTTCCTAAGCACTAGTGTTTTAAGGAACAGGTTAAAAAGAGAATCCTAATGTGATTTCTTGATAATGGGTGTGTTCCTTATCTTCTCCTAGTGTCTAAACTCTTCTCCATGGTTGGACCCCCAAATAATATTCCTTGACGTGCTAAGGGGTATCTAGAGAGTGGGATAGGTTTAATAACTACCCTAACCCTAACGCGTACCCTAACCCTAACCCCTACCCTAACCCTAACACGTACCCTAATCCTAACCCGTACCTTAAACCGAGCCCTAACCTTCAAACTAACCCTAACCCTAACCCATACCCTACGCCGTACACGAACCCGTACCCGAAACCGTACCCTAAGCCGTACCCTAACCCTAACCCTAACCCTAAACCTAACCCTAACCCTAAGCTACCCTTGACTGCTTCTGCCTCCAATAGATTTCCTAAGGACTAGTGTTTTAAGGAACAGGTTAAAAAGAGAATCCTAATGTGATTTCTTGATAATGGGTGTGTTCCTTATCTTCTCCTAGTGTCTAAACACTTCTCCATGGCTGGACACCCAAATAATATTCCTTGACGTGCTAAGGGGTATCTAGAGAGTGGGATAGGTTTAATAACTACCCTAACCCTAACGCGTACCCTAACCCTAACACGTACCCTAATCCTAACCCGTACCCTAAACCGAGCCCTAACCCTCAAATTAACCCTAACCCTAACCCTAACCCATACCCTACGCCGTACCCGAACCTGTACCCGAACCCGTACCCTAAGCCGTACCCTAAAGCTAACCCTAACCCTAACCCTAACCCTAACCCTAAGCTACCCTTGACTGCTTCTGCCTCCAATAGATTTCCTAAGCACTAGTGTTTTAAGGAACAGGTTAAAAAGAGAATCCTAATGTGATTTCTTGATAATGGGTGTGTTCCTCATCTTCTCCTAGTGTCTAAACTCTTCTCCATGGCTGGACCCCCAAATAATATTCCTTGACGTGCTAAGGGCTATCTAGGGAGTGGGATAGGTTTAATAACTACCCTAACCCTAACGCGTACCCTAACCCTAACCCCTACCCTAACCCTAAGACGTACCCTAATCCTAACCCGTAACCTAAACCGAGCCCTAACCCTCAAACTAACCCTAACCCTAACCCTAACCCATACCCTACGCCATACCCGAACCCGTACCCGAACCCGTACCCTAAGCCGTACCCTAACCCTAACCCTGACCCTAAGCTACCCTTGACTGCTTCTGCCTCCAATATATTTCCTTAGCACTAGTGTTTTAAGGAACAGGTTAAAAAGAGAATCCTAATGTGATTTCTTGATAATGGGTGTGTTCCTTATCTTCTCCTAGTGTCTAAACTCTTCTCCATGGCTGGACCCCCAAATAATATTCCTTGACGTGCTAAGTGGTATCTAGAGAGTGGGATAGGTTTAATAACTACCCTAACCCTAACGCGTACCCTAACCCTAACCCCTACCCTAACCCTAACACGTACCCTAATCCTAACCCGTAACCTAAACCGAGCCCTAACCCTCAAACTAACCCTAACCCTAAACCTAACCCATACCCTACGCCGTACCCGAACCCGTACCCGAACCCGTACCCGAACCCGTACCCTAAGCCGTACCCTAACCCTAACCCTAACCCTAAGCTACCCTTGACTGCTTCTGCCTCCAATAGATTTCCTAAGCACTAGTGTATTAAGGAACAGGTTAAAAAGAGAATCCTAATGTGATTTCAGGATAATGGGTGTGTTCCTTATCTTCTCCTACTGTCTAAATTCTTCTCCATGGCTGGACCCCCAAATAATATTCCTTGACGTGCTAAGGGGTATCTAGGGAGTGGGATAGGTTTAATAACTACCCTAAACCTAACGCGTACCCTAACCCTAACCCCTACCCTAACCCTAACACGAACCCTAATCCTAACCCGTACCCTAAACCAAGCCCTAACCTTCAAATTAACCCTAACCCTAACCCTAACCCATACCCTACGCCGTACACGAACCCGTACCCGAACCCGTACCCTAAGCCGTACCCTAACCCTAACCCTAACCCTAACCCCAACCCTAAGCTACCCTTGACTGCTTCTGCCTCCAATAGATTTCCTAAGCACTAGTGTTTTAAGGAACAGGTTAAAAAGAGAATCCTAATGTGATTTCTTGATAATGGGTGTGTTCCTTATCTTCTCCTAGTGTCTAAACTCTTCTCCATGGCTGGACACCCAAATAATATTCCTTGACGTGCTAAGGGGTATCTAGAGAGTGGGATAGGTTTAATAACTACCCTAACCCTAACGCGTACCCTAACCCTAACCCCTACCCTAACCCTAACACGTACCCTAATCCTAACCCGTACCCTACACCGAGCCCTAACCCTCAAACTAACCCTAACCCTAACCCTAACCCATATCGTACGCCATACCCAAACCCGTACCCGAACCCGTACCCTAAGCCGTACCCTAACCCAAACCCTAACCCTAAGCTACCCTTGACTGCTTCTGCCTCCAATAGATTTCCTAAGCACTAGTGTTTTAAGGAACAGGTTAAAAAGAGAATCCTAATGTGATTTATTGATAATGGGTGTGTTCCTTATCTTCCCCTAGTGTCTAAACTCTTCTCCATGGCTGGACCCCCAAATAATATTCCTTGACGTGCTAAGGGGTATCTAGAGAGTGGGATAGGTTTAATAACTACCCTAACCCTAACGCGTACCCTAACCCTAACACCTACCCTAACCCTAACACGTACCCTAATCCTAACCCGTAACCTAAACCGAGCCCTAACCCTCAAACTAACCCTAACCCTAAACCTAACCCATACCCTACGCCGTACCCGAACCCGTACCCGAACCCGTACCCGAACCCGTACCCTAAGCCGTACCCTAACCCTAACCCTAACCCTAAGCTACCCTTGACTGCTTCTGCCTCCAATAGATTTCCTAAGCACTAGTGTATTAAGGAACAGGTTAAAAAGAGAATCCTAATGTGATTTCAGGATAATGGGTGTGTTCCTTATCTTCTCATAGTGTCTAAACTCTTCTCCATGGCTGGACCCCCAAATAATATTCCTTGACGTGCTAAGGGGTATCTAGAGAGTGGGATAGGTTTAATAACTACCCTAACCCTAACGCGTACCCTAACCCTAACCCCTACCCTAACCCTAACACGAACCTTTATCCTAACCCGTACCCTAAACCGAGCCCTAACCTTCAAACTAACCCTAACCCTAACCCAAACCCATACACTACGCCGTACACGAACCCGTACCCGAACCCGTACCCTAAGCCGTGTCCTAACCCTAGCCCTAACCCTAACCCTAACCCTAAGCTACCCTTGACTGCTTCTGCCTCCAATAGATTTCCTAAGCACTAGTGTTTTAAGGAACAGGTTAAAAAGAGAATCCTAATGTGATTTCTTGATAATGGGTGTGTTCCTTATCTTCTCCTAGTGTCTAAACTCTTCTCCATGGCTGGACCCCCAAATAATATTCCTTGACGTGCTAAGGGGTATCTAGAGAGTGGGATAGGTTTAATAACTACCCTAACCCTAACGCGTACCCTAACCCTAACACCTACCTTAACCCTAACACGTACCCTAATCCTAACCCGTAACCTAAACCGAGCCCTAACCCTCAAACTAACCCTAACCCTAAACCTAACCCATACCCTACGCCGTACCCGAACCCGTACCCGAACCCGTACCCGAACCCGTACCCTAAGCCGTACCCTAACCCTAACCCTAACCCTAAGCTACCCTTGACTGCTTCTGCCTCCAATAGATTTCCTAAGCACTAGTGTATTAAGGAACAGGTTAAAAAGAGAATCCTAATGTGATTTCAGGATAATGGGTGTGTTCCTTATCTTCTCCTACTGTCTAAATTCTTCTCCATGGCTGGACCCCCAAATAATATTCCTTGACGTGCTAAGGGGTATCTAGGGAGTGGGATAGGTTTAATAACTACCCTAAACCTAACGCGTACCCTAACCCTAACCCCTACCCTAACCCTAACACGAACCCTAATCCTAACCCGTACCCTAAACCGAGCCCTAACCTTCAAACTAACCCTAACCCTAACCCTAACCCATACCCTACGCCGTACACGAACCCGTACCCGAACCCGTACCCTAAGCCGTACCCTAACCCTAACCCTAACCCTAACCCCAACCCTAAGCTACCCTTGACTGCTTCTGCCTCCAATAGATTTCCTAAGCACTAGTGTTTTAAGGAACAGGTTAAAAAGAGAATCCTAATGTGATTTCTTGATAATGGGTGTGTTCCTTATCTTCTCCTAGTGTCTAAACTCTTCTCCATGGCTGGACACCCAAATAATATTCCTTGACGTGCTAAGGGGTATCTAGAGAGTGGGATAGGTTTAATAACTACCCTAACCCTAACGCGTACCCTAACCCTAACCCCTACCCTAACCCTAACACGTACCCTAATCCTAACCCGTACCCTACACCGAGCCCTAACCCTCAAACTAACCCTAACCCTAACCCTAACCCATATCGTACGCCATACCCAAACCCGTACCCGAACCCGTACCCGAACCCGTACCCTAAGCCGTACCCTAACCCAAACCCTAACCCTAAGCTACCCTTGACTGCTTCTGCCTCCAATAGATTTCCTAAGCACTAGTGTTTTAAGGAACAGGTTAAAAAGAGAATCCTAATGTGATTTATTGATAATGGGTGTGTTCCTTATCTTCTCCTAGTGTCGAAACTCTTCTCCATGGCTGGACCCCCAAATAATATTCCTTGACGTGCTAAGGGGTATCTAGAGAGTGGGATAGGTTTAATAACTACCCTAACCCTAACGCGTACCCTAACCCTAACACCTACCCTAACCCTAACTCGTACCCTAATCCTAACCCGTAACCTAAACCGAGCCCTAACCCTCAAACTAACCCTAACCCTAAACCTAACCCATACCCTACGCCGTACCCGAACCCGTACCCGAACCCGTACCCGAACCCGTACCCTAAGCCGTACCCTAACCCTAACCCTAACCCTAAGCTACCCTTGACTGCTTCTGCCTCCAATAGATTTCCTAAGCACTAGTGTTTTAAGGAACAGGTTAAAAAGAGAATCCTAATGTGATTTCTTGATAATGGGTGTGTTCCTTATCTTCTCCTAGTGTCTAAACTCTTCTCCATGGCTGGACCCCCAAATAATATTCCTTGACGTGCTAAGGGGTATCTAGAGAGTGGGATAGGTTTAATAACTACCCTAACCCTAACGCGTACCCTAACCCTAACCCCTACCCTAACCCTAACACGTACCCTAATCCTAACCCGTACCTTAAACCGAGCCCTAACCTTCAAACTAACCCTAACCCTAACCCATACCCTACGCCGTACACGAACCCGTACCCGAAACCGTACCCTAAGCCGTACCCTAACCCTAACCCTAACCCTAAACCTAACCCTAACCCTAAGCTACCCTTGACTGCTTCTGCCTCCAATAGATTTCCTAAGCACTAGTGTTTTAAGGAACAGTTTAAAAAGAGAATCCTAATGTGATTTCTTGATAATGGGTGTGTTCCTTATCTTCTCCTAGTGTCTAAACACTTCTCCATGGCTGGACACCCAAATAATATTCCTTGACGTGCTAAGGGGTATCTAGAGAGTGGGATAGGTTTAATAACTACCCTAACCCTAACGCGTACCCTAACCCTAACCCCTACCCTAACCCTAACACGTACCCTAATCCTAACCCGTAACCTAAACCGAGCCCTAACCCTCAAACTAACCCTAACCCTAAACCTAACCCATACCCTACGCCGTACCCGAACCCGTACCCGAACCCGTACCCGAACCCGTACCCTAAGCCGTACCCTAACCCTAACCCTAACCCTAAGCTACCCTTGACTGCTTCTGCCTCCAATAGATTTCCTAAGCACTAGTGTATTAAGGAACAGGTTAAAAAGAGAATCCTAATGTGATTTCAGGATAATGGGTGTGTTCCTTATCTTCTCCTACTGTCTAAATTCTTCTCCATGGCTGGACCCCCAAATAATATTCCTTGACGTGCTAAGGGGTATCTAGGGAGTGGGATAGGTTTAATAACTACCCTAAACCTAACGCGTACCCTAACCCTAACCCCTACCCTAACCCTAACACGAACCCTAATCCTAACCCGTACCCTAAACCGAGCCCTAACCTTCAAACTAACCCTAACCCTAACCCTAACCCATACCCTACGCCGTACACGAACCCGTACCCGAACCCGTACCCTAAGCCGTACCCTAACCCTAACCCTAACCCTAACCCCAACCCTAAGCTACCCTTGACTGCTTCTGCCTCCAATAGATTTCCTAAGCACTAGTGTTTTAAGGAACAGGTTAAAAAGAGAATCCTAATGTGATTTCTTGATAATGGGTGTGTTCCTTATCTTCTCCTAGTGTCTAAACTCTTCTCCATGGCTGGACACCCAAATAATATTCCTTGACGTGCTAAGGGGTATCTAGAGAGTGGGATAGGTTTAATAACTACCCTAACCCTAACGCGTACCCTAACCCTAACCCCTACCCTAACCCTAACACGTACCCTAATCCTAACCCGTACCCTACACCGAGCCCTAACCCTCAAACTAACCCTAACCCTAACCCTAACCCATATCGTACGCCATACCCAAACCCGTACCCGAACCCGTACCCGAACCCGTACCCTAAGCCGTACCCTAACCCAAACCCTAACCCTAAGCTACCCTTGACTGCTTCTGCCTCCAATAGATTTCCTAAGCACTAGTGTTTTAAGGAACAGGTTAAAAAGAGAATCCTAATGTGATTTATTGATAATGGGTGTGTTCCTTATCTTCTCCTAGTGTCGAAACTCTTCTCCATGGCTGGACCCCCAAATAATATTCCTTGACGTGCTAAGGGGTATCTAGAGAGTGGGATAGGTTTAATAACTACCCTAACCCTAACGCGTACCCTAACCCTAACACCTACCCTAACCCTAACTCGTACCCTAATCCTAACCCGTAACCTAAACCGAGCCCTAACCCTCAAACTAACCCTAACCCTAAACCTAACCCATACCCTACGCCGTACCCGAACCCGTACCCGAACCCGTACCCGAACCCGTACCCTAAGCCGTACCCTAACCCTAACCCTAACCCTAAGCTACCCTTGACTGCTTCTGCCTCCAATAGATTTCCTAAGCACTAGTGTTTTAAGGAACAGGTTAAAAAGAGAATCCTAATGTGATTTCTTGATAATGGGTGTGTTCCTTATCTTCTCCTAGTGTCTAAACTCTTCTCCATGGCTGGACCCCCAAATAATATTCCTTGACGTGCTAAGGGGTATCTAGAGAGTGGGATAGGTTTAATAACTACCCTAACCCTAACGCGTACCCTAACCCTAACCCCTACCCTAACCCTAACACGTACCCTAATCCTAACCCGTACCTTAAACCGAGCCCTAACCTTCAAACTAACCCTAACCCTAACCCATACCCTACGCCGTACACGAACCCGTACCCGAAACCGTACCCTAAGCCGTACCCTAACCCTAACCCTAACCCTAAACCTAACCCTAACCCTAAGCTACCCTTGACTGCTTCTGCCTCCAATAGATTTCCTAAGCACTAGTGTTTTAAGGAACAGTTTAAAAAGAGAATCCTAATGTGATTTCTTGATAATGGGTGTGTTCCTTATCTTCTCCTAGTGTCTAAACACTTCTCCATGGCTGGACACCCAAATAATATTCCTTGACGTGCTAAGGGGTATCTAGAGAGTGGGATAGGTTTAATAACTACCCTAACCCTAACGCGTACCCTAACCCTAACACGTACCCTAATCCTAACCCGTACCCTAAACCGAGCCCTAACCCTCAAATTAACCCTAACCCTAACCCTAACCCATACCCTACGCCGTACCCGAACCTGTACCCGAACCCGTACCCTAAGCCGTACCCTAAAGCTAACCCTAACCCTAACCCTAACCCTAACCCTAAGCTACCCTTGACTGCTTCTGCCTCCAATAGATTTCCTAAGCACTAGTGTTTTAAGGAACAGGTTAAAAAGAGAATCCTAATGTGATTTCTTGATAATGGGTGTGTTCCTCATCTTCTCCTAGTGTCTAAACTCTTCTCCATGGCTGGACCCCCAAATAATATTCCTTGACGTGCTAAGGGCTATCTAGGGAGTGGGATAGGTTTAATAACTACCCTAACCCTAACGCGTACCCTAACCCTAACCCCTACCCTAACCCTAAGACGTACCCTAATCCTAACCCGTAACCTAAACCGAGCCCTAACCCTCAAACTAACCCTAACCCTAACCCTAACCCATACCCTACGCCATACCCGAACCCGTACCCGAACCCGTACCCTAAGCCGTACCCTAACCCTAACCCTGACCCTAAGCTACCCTTGACTGCTTCTGCCTCCAATATATTTCCTTAGCACTAGTGTTTTAAGGAACAGGTTAAAAAGAGAATCCTAATGTGATTTCTTGATAATGGGTGTGTTCCTTATCTTCTCCTAGTGTCTAAACTCTTCTCCATGGCTGGACCCCCAAATAATATTCCTTGACGTGCTAAGTGGTATCTAGAGAGTGGGATAGGTTTAATAACTACCCTAACCCTAACGCGTACCCTAACCCTAACCCCTACCCTAACCCTAACACGTACCCTAATCCTAACCCGTAACCTAAACCGAGCCCTAACCCTCAAACTAACCCTAACCCTAAACCTAACCCATACCCTACGCCGTACCCGAACCCGTACCCGAACCCGTACCCGAACCCGTACCCTAAGCCGTACCCTAACCCTAACCCTAACCCTAAGCTACCCTTGACTGCTTCTGCCTCCAATAGATTTCCTAAGCACTAGTGTATTAAGGAACAGGTTAAAAAGAGAATCCTAATGTGATTTCAGGATAATGGGTGTGTTCCTTATCTTCTCCTACTGTCTAAATTCTTCTCCATGGCTGGACCCCCAAATAATATTCCTTGACGTGCTAAGGGGTATCTAGGGAGTGGGATAGGTTTAATAACTACCCTAAACCTAACGCGTACCCTAACCCTAACCCCTACCCTAACCCTAACACGAACCCTAATCCTAACCCGTACCCTAAACCAAGCCCTAACCTTCAAATTAACCCTAACCCTAACCCTAACCCATACCCTACGCCGTACACGAACCCGTACCCGAACCCGTACCCTAAGCCGTACCCTAACCCTAACCCTAACCCTAACCCCAACCCTAAGCTACCCTTGACTGCTTCTGCCTCCAATAGATTTCCTAAGCACTAGTGTTTTAAGGAACAGGTTAAAAAGAGAATCCTAATGTGATTTCTTGATAATGGGTGTGTTCCTTATCTTCTCCTAGTGTCTAAACTCTTCTCCATGGCTGGACACCCAAATAATATTCCTTGACGTGCTAAGGGGTATCTAGAGAGTGGGATAGGTTTAATAACTACCCTAACCCTAACGCGTACCCTAACCCTAACCCCTACCCTAACCCTAACACGTACCCTAATCCTAACCCGTACCCTACACCGAGCCCTAACCCTCAAACTAACCCTAACCCTAACCCTAACCCATATCGTACGCCATACCCAAACCCGTACCCGAACCCGTACCCTAAGCCGTACCCTAACCCAAACCCTAACCCTAAGCTACCCTTGACTGCTTCTGCCTCCAATAGATTTCCTAAGCACTAGTGTTTTAAGGAACAGGTTAAAAAGAGAATCCTAATGTGATTTATTGATAATGGGTGTGTTCCTTATCTTCTCCTAGTGTCTAAACTCTTCTCCATGGCTGGACCCCCAAATAATATTCCTTGACGTGCTAAGGGGTATCTAGAGAGTGGGATAGGTTTAATAACTACCCTAACCCTAACGCGTACCCTAACCCTAACACCTACCCTAACCCTAACACGTACCCTAATCCTAACCCGTAACCTAAACCGAGCCCTAACCCTCAAACTAACCCTAACCCTAAACCTAACCCATACCCTACGCCGTACCCGAACCCGTACCCGAACCCGTACCCGAACCCGTACCCTAAGCCGTACCCTAACCCTAACCCTAACCCTAAGCTACCCTTGACTGCTTCTGCCTCCAATAGATTTCCTAAGCACTAGTGTATTAAGGAACAGGTTAAAAAGAGAATCCTAATGTGATTTCAGGATAATGGGTGTGTTCCTTATCTTCTCCTACTGTCTAAATTCTTCTCCATGGCTGGACCCCCAAATAATATTCCTTGACGTGCTAAGGGGTATCTAGGGAGTGGGATAGGTTTAATAACTACCCTAAACCTAACGCGTACCCTAACCCTAACCCCTACCCTAACCCTAACACGAACCCTAATCCTAACCCGTACCCTAAACCGAGCCCTAACCTTCAAACTAACCCTAACCCTAACCCTAACCCATACCCTACGCCGTACACGAACCCGTACCCGAACCCGTACCCTAAGCCGTACCCTAACCCTAACCCTAACCCTAACCCCAACCCTAAGCTACCCTTGACTGCTTCTGCCTCCAATAGATTTCCTAAGCACTAGTGTTTTAAGGAACAGGTTAAAAAGAGAATCCTAATGTGATTTCTTGATAATGGGTGTGTTCCTTATCTTCTCCTAGTGTCTAAACTCTTCTCCATGGCTGGACACCCAAATAATATTCCTTGACGTGCTAAGGGGTATCTAGAGAGTGGGATAGGTTTAATAACTACCCTAACCCTAACGCGTACCCTAACCCTAACCCCTACCCTAACCCTAACACGTACCCTAATCCTAACCCGTACCCTACACCGAGCCCTAACCCTCAAACTAACCCTAACCCTAACCCTAACCCATATCGTACGCCATACCCAAACCCGTACCCGAACCCGTACCCGAACCCGTACCCTAAGCCGTACCCTAACCCAAACCCTAACCCTAAGCTACCCTTGACTGCTTCTGCCTCCAATAGATTTCCTAAGCACTAGTGTTTTAAGGAACAGGTTAAAAAGAGAATCCTAATGTGATTTATTGATAATGGGTGTGTTCCTTATCTTCTCCTAGTGTCGAAACTCTTCTCCATGGCTGGACCCCCAAATAATATTCCTTGACGTGCTAAGGGGTATCTAGAGAGTGGGATAGGTTTAATAACTACCCTAACCCTAACGCGTACCCTAACCCTAACACCTACCCTAACCCTAACTCGTACCCTAATCCTAACCCGTAACCTAAACCGAGCCCTAACCCTCAAACTAACCCTAACCCTAAACCTAACCCATACCCTACGCCGTACCCGAACCCGTACCCGAACCCGTACCCGAACCCGTACCCTAAGCCGTACCCTAACCCTAACCCTAACCCTAAGCTACCCTTGACTGCTTCTGCCTCCAATAGATTTCCTAAGCACTAGTGTTTTAAGGAACAGGTTAAAAAGAGAATCCTAATGTGATTTCTTGATAATGGGTGTGTTCCTTATCTTCTCCTAGTGTCTAAACTCTTCTCCATGGCTGGACCCCCAAATAATATTCCTTGACGTGCTAAGGGGTATCTAGAGAGTGGGATAGGTTTAATAACTACCCTAACCCTAACGCGTACCCTAACCCTAACCCCTACCCTAACCCTAACACGTACCCTAATCCTAACCCGTACCTTAAACCGAGCCCTAACCTTCAAACTAACCCTAACCCTAACCCATACCCTACGCCGTACACGAACCCGTACCCGAAAACGTACCCTAAGCCGTACCCTAACCCTAACCCTAACCCTAAACCTAACCCTAACCCTAAGCTACCCTTGACTGCTTCTGCCTCCAATAGATTTCCTAAGCACTAGTGTTTTAAGGAACAGGTTAAAAAGAGAATCCTAATGTGATTTCTTGATAATGGGTGTGTTCCTTATCTTCTCCTAGTGTCTAAACTCTTCTCCATGGCTGGACACCCAAATAATATTCCTTGACGTGCTAAGGGGTATCTAGAGAGTGGGATAGGTTTAATAACTACCCTAACCCTAACGCGTACCCTAACCCTAACACGTACCCTAATCCTAACCCGTACCCTAAACCGAGCCCTAACCCTCAAACTAACCCTAACCCTAACCCTAACCCATACCCTACGCCGTACCCGAACCCGTACCCGAACCCGTACCCTAAGCCGTACCCTAAAGCTAACCCTAACCCTAACCCTAACCCTAACCCTAAGCTACCCTTGACTGCTTCTGCCTCCAATAGATTTCCTAAGCACTAGTGTTTTAAGGAACAGGTTAAAAAGAGAATCCTAATGTGATTTCTTGATAATGGGTGTGTTCCTCATCTTCTCCTAGTGTCTAAACTCTTCTCCATGGCTGGACCCCCAAATAATATTCCTTGACGTGCTAAGGGTTATCTAGAGAGTGGGATAGGTTTAATAACTACCCTAACCCTAACGCGTACACTAACCCTAACCCCTACCCTAACCCTAAGACGTACCCTAATCCTAACAAGTAACCTAAACCGAGCCCTAACCCTCAAACTAACCCTAACCCTAACCCTAACCCAGACCCTACGCCATACCCGAACCCGTACCCGAACCCGTACACTAAGCCGTACCCTAACCCTAACCCTAACCCTAACCCTAAACCTAAACCTAACCCTAACCCTAAGCTACCCTTCACTGCTTCTGCCTCCAATAGATTTCCTAAGCACTAGTGTATTAAGGAACAGGTTAAAAAGAGAATCCTAATGTGATTTCAGGATAATGGGTGTGTTCCTTATCTTCTCCTACTGTCTAAACTCTTCTCCATGGCTGGTCCTCCAAATAATATTCCTTGACGTGCGAAGGGGTATCTAGGGAGTGGGATAGGTTTAATAACTACCCTAACCCTATCGCGTACCCTAACCCTAACCCCTACCCTAACCCTAACACGAACCCTAATCCTAACCCGTACCCTAAACCGAGCCCTAACCTTCAAACTAACCCTAACCCTAACCCTAACCCATACCCTACGCCGTACACGAACCCGTACCCGAACCCGTACCCTAAGCCGTACCCTAACCCTAACCCTAACCCTAAGCTACCCTTGACTGCTTCTGCCTCCAATAGATTTCCTAAGCACTAGTGTTTTAAGGAACAGGTTAAAAAGAGAATCCTAATGTGATTTCTTGATAATGGGTGTGTTCCTTATCTTCTCCTAGTGTCTAAACTCTTCTCCATGGCTGGACCCCCAAATAATATTCCTTGACGTGCTAAGGGGTATCTAGAGAGTGGGATAGGTTTAATAACTACCCTAACCCTAACGCGTACCCTAACCCTAAACCCTACCCTAACCCTAACACGTACCCTAATCCTAACCCGTACCCTACACCGAGCCCTAACCCTCAAACTAACCCTAACCCTAACCCTAACCCATATCGTACGCCATACCCGAACCCGTACCCGAACCCGTACCCTAAGCCGTACCCTAACCCAAACCCTAACCCTAAGCTACCCTTGACTGCTTCTGCCTCCAATAGATTTCCTAAGCACTAGTGTTTTAAGGAACAGGTTAAAAAGAGAATCCTAATGTGATTTATTGATAATGGGTGTGTTCCTTATCTTCTCCTAGTGTCTAAACTCTTCTCCATGGCTGGACCCCCAAATAATATTCCTTGACGTGCTAAAGGGTATCTAGAGAGTGGGATAGGTTTAATAACTACCCTAACCCTAACGCGTACCCTAACCCTAACCCCTACCCTAACCCTAACACGTACCCTAATCCTAACCCGTACCCTAAACCGAGCCCTAACCTTCAAACTAACCCTAACCCTAACCCATACCCTACGCCGTACACGAACCCGTACCCGAAACCGTACCCTAAGCCGTACCCTAACCCTAACCCTAACCCTAAACCTAACCCTAACCCTAAGCTACCCTTGACTGCTTCTGCCTCCAATAGATTTCCTAAGCACTAGTGTTTTAAGGAACAGGTTAAAAAGAGAATCCTAATGTGATTTCTTGATAATGGGTGTGTTCCTTATCTTCTCCTAGTGTCTAAACACTTCTCCATGGCTGGACACCCAAATAATATTCCTTGACGTGCTAAGGGGTATCTAGAGAGTGGGATAGGTTTAATAACTACCCTAACCCTAACGCGTACCCTAACCCTAACACGTACCCTAATCCTAACCCGTACCCTAAACCGAGCCCTAACCCTCAAATTAACCCTAACCCTAACCCTAACCCATACCCTACGCCGTACCCGAACCCGTACCCGAACCCGTACCCTAAGCCGTACCCTAAAGCTAACCCTAACCCTAACCCTAACCCTAACCCTAAGCTACCCTTGACTGCTTCTGCCTCCAATAGATTTCCTAAGCACTAGTGTTTTAAGGAACAGGTTAAAAAGAGAATCCTAATGTGATTTCTTGATAATGGGTGTGTTCCTCATCTTCTCCTAGTGTCTAAACTCTTCTCCATGGCTGGACCCCCAAATAATATTCCTTGACGTGCTAAGGGCTATCTAGGGAGTGGGATAGGTTTAATAACTACCCTAACCCTAACGCGTACCCTAACCCTAACCCCTACCCTAACCCTAAGACGTACCCTAATCCTAACCCGTAACCTAAACCGAGCCCTAACCCTCAAACTAACCCTAACCCTAACCCTAACCCATACCCTACGCCATACCCGAACCCGTACCCGAACCCGTACCCTAAGCCGTACCCTAACCCTAACCCTGACCCTAAGCTACCCTTGACTGCTTCTGCCTCCAATAGATTTCCTTAGCACTAGTGTTTTAAGGAACAGGTTAAAAAGAGAATCCTAATGTGATTTCTTGATAATGGGTGTGTTCCTTTTCTTCTCCTAGTGTCTAAACTCTTCTCCATGGCTGGACCCCCAAATAATATTCCTTGACGTGCTAAGGGGTATCTAGGGAGTGGGATAGGTTTAATAACTACCCTAAACCTAACGCGTACCCTAACCCTAACCCCTACCCTAACCCTAACACGAACCCTAATCCTAACCCGTACCCTAAACCAAGCCCTAACCTTCAAATTAACCCTAACCCTAACCCTAACCCATACCCTACGCCGTACACGAACCCGTACCCGAACCCGTACCCTAAGCCGTACCCTAACCCTAACCCTAACCCTAACCCCAACCCTAAGCTACCCTTGACTGCTTCTGCCTCCAATAGATTTCCTAAGCACTAGTGTTTTAAGGAACAGGTTAAAAAGAGAATCCTAATGTGATTTCTTGATAATGGGTGTGTTCCTTATCTTCTCCTAGTGTCTAAACTCTTCTCCATGGCTGGACACCCAAATAATATTCCTTGACGTGCTAAGGGGTATCTAGAGAGTGGGATAGGTTTAATAACTACCCTAACCCTAACGCGTACCCTAACCCTAACCCCTACCCTAACCCTAACACGTACCCTAATCCTAACCCGTACCCTACACCGAGCCCTAACCCTCAAACTAACCCTAACCCTAACCCTAACCCATATCGTACGCCATACCCAAACCCGTACCCGAACCCGTACCCTAAGCCGTACCCTAACCCAAACCCTAACCCTAAGCTACCCTTGACTGCTTCTGCCTCCAATAGATTTCCTAAGCACTAGTGTTTTAAGGAACAGGTTAAAAAGAGAATCCTAATGTGATTTATTGATAATGGGTGTGTTCCTTATCTTCTCCTAGTGTCTAAACTCTTCTCCATGGCTGGACCCCCAAATAATATTCCTTGACGTGCTAAGGGGTATCTAGAGAGTGGGATAGGTTTAATAACTACCCTAACCCTAACGCGTACCCTAACCCTAACACCTACCCTAACCCTAACACGTACCCTAATCCTAACCCGTAACCTAAACCGAGCCCTAACCCTCAAACTAACCCTAACCCTAAACCTAACCCATACCCTACGCCGTACCCGAACCCGTACCCGAACCCGTACCCGAACCCGTACCCTAAGCCGTACCCTAACCCTAACCCTAACCCTAAGCTACCCTTGACTGCTTCTGCCTCCAATAGATTTCCTAAGCACTAGTGTATTAAGGAACAGGTTAAAAAGAGAATCCTAATGTGATTTCAGGATAATGGGTGTGTTCCTTATCTTCTCCTACTGTCTAAATTCTTCTCCATGGCTGGACCCCCAAATAATATTCCTTGACGTGCTAAGGGGTATCTAGGGAGTGGGATAGGTTTAATAACTACCCTAAACCTAACGCGTACCCTAACCCTAACCCCTACCCTAACCCTAACACGAACCCTAATCCTAACCCGTACCCTAAACCGAGCCCTAACCTTCAAACTAACCCTAACCCTAACCCTAACCCATACCCTACGCCGTACACGAACCCGTACCCGAACCCGTACCCTAAGCCGTACCCTAACCCTAACCCTAACCCTAACCCCAACCCTAAGCTACCCTTGACTGCTTCTGCCTCCAATAGATTTCCTAAGCACTAGTGTTTTAAGGAACAGGTTAAAAAGAGAATCCTAATGTGATTTCTTGATAATGGGTGTGTTCCTTATCTTCTCCTAGTGTCTAAACTCTTCTCCATGGCTGGACACCCAAATAATATTCCTTGACGTGCTAAGGGGTATCTAGAGAGTGGGATAGGTTTAATAACTACCCTAACCCTAACGCGTACCCTAACCCTAACCCCTACCCTAACCCTAACACGTACCCTAATCCTAACCCGTACCCTACACCGAGCCCTAACCCTCAAACTAACCCTAACCCTAACCCTAACCCATATCGTACGCCATACCCAAACCCGTACCCGAACCCGTACCCGAACCCGTACCCTAAGCCGTACCCTAACCCAAACCCTAACCCTAAGCTACCCTTGACTGCTTCTGCCTCCAATAGATTTCCTAAGCACTAGTGTTTTAAGGAACAGGTTAAAAAGAGAATCCTAATGTGATTTATTGATAATGGGTGTGTTCCTTATCTTCTCCTAGTGTCGAAACTCTTCTCCATGGCTGGACCCCCAAATAATATTCCTTGACGTGCTAAGGGGTATCTAGAGAGTGGGATAGGTTTAATAACTACCCTAACCCTAACGCGTACCCTAACCCTAACACCTACCCTAACCCTAACTCGTACCCTAATCCTAACCCGTAACCTAAACCGAGCCCTAACCCTCAAACTAACCCTAACCCTAAACCTAACCCATACCCTACGCCGTACCCGAACCCGTACCCGAACCCGTACCCGAACCCGTACCCTAAGCCGTACCCTAACCCTAACCCTAACCCTAAGCTACCCTTGACTGCTTCTGCCTCCAATAGATTTCCTAAGCACTAGTGTTTTAAGGAACAGGTTAAAAAGAGAATCCTAATGTGATTTCTTGATAATGGGTGTGTTCCTTATCTTCTCCTAGTGTCTAAACTCTTCTCCATGGCTGGACCCCCAAATAATATTCCTTGACGTGCTAAGGGGTATCTAGAGAGTGGGATAGGTTTAATAACTACCCTAACCCTAACGCGTACCCTAACCCTAACCCCTACCCTAACCCTAACACGTACCCTAATCCTAACCCGTACCTTAAACCGAGCCCTAACCTTCAAACTAACCCTAACCCTAACCCATACCCTACGCCGTACACGAACCCGTACCCGAAAACGTACCCTAAGCCGTACCCTAACCCTAACCCTAACCCTAAACCTAACCCTAACCCTAAGCTACCCTTGACTGCTTCTGCCTCCAATAGATTTCCTAAGCACTAGTGTTTTAAGGAACAGGTTAAAAAGAGAATCCTAATGTGATTTCTTGATAATGGGTGTGTTCCTTATCTTCTCCTAGTGTCTAAACTCTTCTCCATGGCTGGACACCCAAATAATATTCCTTGACGTGCTAAGGGGTATCTAGAGAGTGGGATAGGTTTAATAACTACCCTAACCCTAACGCGTACCCTAACCCTAACACGTACCCTAATCCTAACCCGTACCCTAAACCGAGCCCTAACCCTCAAACTAACCCTAACCCTAACCCTAACCCATACCCTACGCCGTACCCGAACCCGTACCCGAACCCGTACCCTAAGCCGTACCCTAAAGCTAACCCTAACCCTAACCCTAACCCTAACCCTAAGCTACCCTTGACTGCTTCTGCCTCCAATAGATTTCCTAAGCACTAGTGTTTTAAGGAACAGGTTAAAAAGAGAATCCTAATGTGATTTCTTGATAATGGGTGTGTTCCTCATCTTCTCCTAGTGTCTAAACTCTTCTCCATGGCTGGACCCCCAAATAATATTCCTTGACGTGCTAAGGGTTATCTAGAGAGTGGGATAGGTTTAATAACTACCCTAACCCTAACGCGTACACTAACCCTAACCCCTACCCTAACCCTAAGACGTACCCTAATCCTAACAAGTAACCTAAACCGAGCCCTAACCCTCAAACTAACCCTAACCCTAACCCTAACCCAGACCCTACGCCATACCCGAACCCGTACCCGAACCCGTACACTAAGCCGTACCCTAACCCTAACCCTAACCCTAACCCTAAACCTAAACCTAACCCTAACCCTAAGCTACCCTTCACTGCTTCTGCCTCCAATAGATTTCCTAAGCACTAGTGTATTAAGGAACAGGTTAAAAAGAGAATCCTAATGTGATTTCAGGATAATGGGTGTGTTCCTTATCTTCTCCTACTGTCTAAACTCTTCTCCATGGCTGGTCCTCCAAATAATATTCCTTGACGTGCGAAGGGGTATCTAGGGAGTGGGATAGGTTTAATAACTACCCTAACCCTATCGCGTACCCTAACCCTAACCCCTACCCTAACCCTAACACGAACCCTAATCCTAACCCGTACCCTAAACCGAGCCCTAACCTTCAAACTAACCCTAACCCTAACCCTAACCCATACCCTACGCCGTACACGAACCCGTACCCGAACCCGTACCCTAAGCCGTACCCTAACCCTAACCCTAACCCTAAGCTACCCTTGACTGCTTCTGCCTCCAATAGATTTCCTAAGCACTAGTGTTTTAAGGAACAGGTTAAAAAGAGAATCCTAATGTGATTTCTTGATAATGGGTGTGTTCCTTATCTTCTCCTAGTGTCTAAACTCTTCTCCATGGCTGGACCCCCAAATAATATTCCTTGACGTGCTAAGGGGTATCTAGAGAGTGGGATAGGTTTAATAACTACCCTAACCCTAACGCGTACCCTAACCCTAAACCCTACCCTAACCCTAACACGTACCCTAATCCTAACCCGTACCCTACACCGAGCCCTAACCCTCAAACTAACCCTAACCCTAACCCTAACCCATATCGTACGCCATACCCGAACCCGTACCCGAACCCGTACCCTAAGCCGTACCCTAACCCAAACCCTAACCCTAAGCTACCCTTGACTGCTTCTGCCTCCAATAGATTTCCTAAGCACTAGTGTTTTAAGGAACAGGTTAAAAAGAGAATCCTAATGTGATTTATTGATAATGGGTGTGTTCCTTATCTTCTCCTAGTGTCTAAACTCTTCTCCATGGCTGGACCCCCAAATAATATTCCTTGACGTGCTAAAGGGTATCTAGAGAGTGGGATAGGTTTAATAACTACCCTAACCCTAACGCGTACCCTAACCCTAACCCCTACCCTAACCCTAACACGTACCCTAATCCTAACCCGTACCCTAAACCGAGCCCTAACCTTCAAACTAACCCTAACCCTAACCCATACCCTACGCCGTACACGAACCCGTACCCGAAACCGTACCCTAAGCCGTACCCTAACCCTAACCCTAACCCTAAACCTAACCCTAACCCTAAGCTACCCTTGACTGCTTCTGCCTCCAATAGATTTCCTAAGCACTAGTGTTTTAAGGAACAGGTTAAAAAGAGAATCCTAATGTGATTTCTTGATAATGGGTGTGTTCCTTATCTTCTCCTAGTGTCTAAACACTTCTCCATGGCTGGACACCCAAATAATATTCCTTGACGTGCTAAGGGGTATCTAGAGAGTGGGATAGGTTTAATAACTACCCTAACCCTAACGCGTACCCTAACCCTAACACGTACCCTAATCCTAACCCGTACCCTAAACCGAGCCCTAACCCTCAAATTAACCCTAACCCTAACCCTAACCCATACCCTACGCCGTACCCGAACCCGTACCCGAACCCGTACCCTAAGCCGTACCCTAAAGCTAACCCTAACCCTAACCCTAACCCTAACCCTAAGCTACCCTTGACTGCTTCTGCCTCCAATAGATTTCCTAAGCACTAGTGTTTTAAGGAACAGGTTAAAAAGAGAATCCTAATGTGATTTCTTGATAATGGGTGTGTTCCTCATCTTCTCCTAGTGTCTAAACTCTTCTCCATGGCTGGACCCCCAAATAATATTCCTTGACGTGCTAAGGGCTATCTAGGGAGTGGGATAGGTTTAATAACTACCCTAACCCTAACGCGTACCCTAACCCTAACCCCTACCCTAACCCTAAGACGTACCCTAATCCTAACCCGTAACCTAAACCGAGCCCTAACCCTCAAACTAACCCTAACCCTAACCCTAACCCATACCCTACGCCATACCCGAACCCGTACCCGAACCCGTACCCTAAGCCGTACCCTAACCCTAACCCTGACCCTAAGCTACCCTTGACTGCTTCTGCCTCCAATAGATTTCCTTAGCACTAGTGTTTTAAGGAACAGGTTAAAAAGAGAATCCTAATGTGATTTCTTGATAATGGGTGTGTTCCTTTTCTTCTCCTAGTGTCTAAACTCTTCTCCATGGCTGGACCCCCAAATAATATTCCTTGACGTGCTAAGTGGTATCTAGAGAGTGGGATAGGTTTAATAACTACCCTAACCCTAACGCGTACCCTAAACCTAACCCCTACCCTAACCCTAACACGTACCCTAATCCTAACCCGTACCCTAAACCGAGCCCTAACCCTCAAACTAACCCTAACCCTAACCCTAACACATACGCTACGCCGTACCCGAACCCGTACCCGAACCCGTACCCTAAGCCATACCCTAACCCTAACCCTAAGCTACCCTTGACTGCTTCTGCCTCCAATAGATTTCCTAAGCACTAGTGTTTTAAGGAACAGGTTAAAAAGAGAATCCTAATGTGATTTCAGGATAATGGGTGTGTTCCTTATCTTCTCCTAGTGTCTAAACTCTTCTCCATGGCTGGACCCCCAAATAATATTCCTTGACGTGCTAAGGGGTATCTAGAGAGTGGGATAGGTTTAATAACTACGCTAACCCTAACGCGTACCCTAACCCTAACCCCTACCCTAACCCTAACACGAACCTTTATCCTAACCCGTACCCTAAACCGAGCCCTAACCTTCAAACTAACCCTAACCCTAACCCAAACCCATACACTACGCCGTACACGAACCCGTACCCGAACCCGTACCCTAAGCCGTGTCCTAACCCTAGCCCTAACCCTAACCCTAACCCTAAGCTACCCTTGACTGCTTCTGCCTCCAATAGATTTCCTAAGCACTAGTGTTTTAAGGAACAGGTTAAAAAGAGAATCCTAATGTGATTTCTTGATAATGGGTGTGTTCCTTATCTTCTCCTAGTGTCTAAACTCTTCTCCATGGCTGGACCCCCTAATAATATTCCTTGACGTGCTAAGGGGTATCTAGAGAGTGGGATAGGTTTAATAACTACCCTAACCCTAACGCGTACCCTAACCCTAACCCCTACCCTAACCCTAACACGTACCCTAATCCTAACCCGTAACCTAAACCGAGCCCTAACCCTCAAACTAACCCTAACCCTAAACCTAACCCATACCCTACGCCGTACCCGAACCCGTACCCGAACCCGTACCCGAACCCGTACCCTAAGCCGTACCCTAACCCTAACCCTAACCCTAAGCTACCCTTGACTGCTTCTGCCTCCAATAGATTTCCTAAGCACTAGTGTATTAAGGAACAGGTTAAAAAGAGAATCCTAATGTGATTTCAGGATAATGGGTGTGTTCCTTATCTTCTCCTACTGTCTAAATTCTTCTCCATGGCTGGACCCCCAAATAATATTCCTTGACGTGCTAAGGGGTATCTAGGGAGTGGGATAGGTTTAATAACTACCCTAAACCTAACGCGTACCCTAACCCTAACCCCTACCCTAACCCTAACACGAACCCTAATCCTAACCCGTACCCTAAACCGAGCCCTAACCTTCAAACTAACCCTAACCCTAACCCTAACCCATACCCTACGCCGTACACGAACCCGTACCCGAACCCGTACCCTAAGCCGTACCCTAACCCTAACCCTAACCCTAACCCCAACCCTAAGCTACCCTTGACTGCTTCTGCCTCCAATAGATTTCCTAAGCACTAGTGTTTTAAGGAACAGGTTAAAAAGAGAATCCTAATGTGATTTCTTGATAATGGGTGTGTTCCTTATCTTCTCCTAGTGTCTAAACTCTTCTCCATGGCTGGACACCCAAATAATATTCCTTGACGTGCTAAGGGGTATCTAGAGAGTGGGATAGGTTTAATAACTACCCTAACCCTAACGCGTACCCTAACCCTAACCCCTACCCTAACCCTAACACGTACCCTAATCCTAACCCGTACCCTACACCGAGCCCTAACCCTCAAACTAACCCTAACCCTAACCCTAACCCATATCGTACGCCATACCCAAACCCGTACCCGAACCCGTACCCGAACCCGTACCCTAAGCCGTACCCTAACCCAAACCCTAACCCTAAGCTACCCTTGACTGCTTCTGCCTCCAATAGATTTCCTAAGCACTAGTGTTTTAAGGAACAGGTTAAAAAGAGAATCCTAATGTGATTTATTGATAATGGGTGTGTTCCTTATCTTCTCCTAGTGTCTAAACTCTTCTCCATGGCTGGACCCCCAAATAATATTCCTTGACGTGCTAAGGGGTATCTAGAGAGTGGGATAGGTTTAATAACTACCCTAACCCTAACGCGTACCCTAACCCTAACCCCTACCCTAACCCTAACACGAAACCTAATCCTAACCCGTAACCTAAACCGAGCCCTAACCCTCAAACTAACCCTAACCCTAAACCTAACCCATACCCTACGCCGTACCCGAACCCGTAACCGAACCCGTACCCGAACCCGTACCCTAAGCCGTACCCTAACCCTAACCCTAACCCTAAGCTACCCTTGACTGCTTCTGCCTCCAATAGATTTCCTAAGCACTAGTGTTTTAAGGAACAGGTTAAAAAGAGAATCCTAATGTGATTTCTTGATAATGGGTGTGTTCCTTATCTTCTCCTAGTGTCTAAACTCTTCTCCATGGCTGGACCCCCAAATAATATTCCTTGACGTGCTAAGGGGTATCTAGAGAGTGGGATAGGTTTAATAACTACCCTAACCCTAACGCGTACCCTAACCCTAACCCCTACCCTAACCCTAACACGTACCCTAATCCTAACCCGTACCCTAAACCGAGCCCTAACCTTCAAACTAACCCTAACCCTAACCCATACCCTACGCCGTACACGAACCCGTACCCGAAACCGTACCCTAAGCCGTACCCTAACCCTAACCCTAACCCTAAACCTAACCCTAACCCTAAGCTACCCTTGACTGCTTCTGCCTCCAATAGATTTCCTAAGCACTAGTGTTTTAAGGAACAGGTTAAAAAGAGAATCCTAATGTGATTTCTTGATAATGGGTGTGTTCCCTATCTTCTCCTAGTGTCTAAACTCTTCTCCATGGCTGGACCCCCAAATAATATTCCTTGACGTGCTAAGGGGTATCTAGAGAGTGGGATAGGTTTAATAACTACCCTAACCCTAACGCGTACCCTAACCCTAACCCCTACCCTAACCCTAACACGTACCCTAATCCTAACCCGTACCCTAAACCGAGCCCTAACCTTCAAACTAACCCTAACCCTAACCCATACCCTACGCCGTACACGAACCCGTACCCGAAACCGTACCCTAAGCCGTACCCTAACCCTAACCCTAACCCTAAACCTAACCCTAACCCTAAGCTACCCTTGACTGCTTCGGCCTCCAATAGATTTCCTAAGCACTAGTGTTTTAAGGAACAGGTTAAAAAGAGAATCCTAATGTGATTTCTTGATAATGGGTGTGTTCCTTATATTCTCCTAGTGTCTAAACTCTTCTCCATGGCTGGACACCCAAATAATATTCCTTGACGTGCTAAGGGGTATCTAGAGAGTGGGATAGGTTTAATAACTACCCTAACCCTAACGCGTACCCTAACCCTAACACGTACCCTAATCCTAACCCGTACCCTAAACCGAGCCCTAACCCTCAAACTAACCCTAACCCTAACCCTAACCCTAACCCTAAAGCTAACCCTAACCCTAACCCTAACCCTAACCCTAAGCTACCCTTGACTGCTTCTGCCTCCAATAGATTTCCTAAGCACTAGTGTTTTAAGGAACAGGTTAAAAAGAGAATCCTAATGTGATTTCTTGATAATGGGTGTGTTCCTCATCTTCTCCTAGTGTCTAAACTCTTCTCCATGGCTGGACCCCCAAATAATATTCCTTGACGTGCTAAGGGTTATCTAGAGAGTGGGATAGGTTTAATAACTACCCTAACCCTAACGCGTACACTAACCCTAACCCCTACCCTAACCCTAAGACGTACCCTAATCCTAACAAGTAACCTAAACCGAGCCCTAACCCTCAAACTAACCCTAACCCTAACCCTAACCCAGACCCTACGCCATACCCGAACCCGTACCCGAACCCGTACACTAAGCCGTACCCTAACCCTAACCCTAACCCTAACCCTAAACCTAAACCTAACCCTAACCCTAAGCTACCCTTCACTGCTTCTGCCTCCAATAGATTTCCTAAGCACTAGTGTATTAAGGAACAGGTTAAAAAGAGAATCCTAATGTGATTTCAGGATAATGGGTGTGTTCCTTATCTTCTCCTACTGTCTAAACTCTTCTCCATGGCTGGTCCCCCAAATAATATTCCTTGACGTGCTAAGGGGTATCTAGGGAGTGGGATAGGTTTAATAACTACCCTAACCCTATCGCGTACCCTAACCCTAACCCCTACCCTAACCCTAACACGAACCCTAATCCTAACCCGTACCCTAAACCGAGCCCTAACCTTCAAACTAACCCTAACCCTAACCCTAACCCATACCCTACGCCGTACACGAACCCGTACCCGAACCCGTACCCTAAGCCGTACCCTAACCCTAACCCTGACCCTAAGCTATCCTTGACTGCTTCTGCCTCCAATAGATTTCCTAAGCACTAGTGTTTTAAGGAACAAGTTAAAAAGAGAATCCTAATGTGATTTCTTGATAATGGGTGTGTTCCTTATCTTCTCCTAGTGTCTAAACTCTTCTCCATGGCTGGACCCCCAAATAATATTCTTTGACGTGCTAAGGGGTATCTAGAGAGTGGGATAGGTTTAATAACTACCCTAACCCTAACGCGTACCCTAAACCTAACCCCTACCCTAACACTAACACGTACCCTAATCCTAACCCGTACCCTAAACCGAGCCCTAACCCTCAAATTAACCCTAACCCTAACCCTAACCCATACCCTACGCCGTACCCGAACCCGTACCCGAACCCGTACCCTAAGCCGTACCCTAAAGCTAACCCTAACCCTAACCCTAACCCTAAGCTACCCTTGACTGCTTCTGCCTCCAATAGATTTCCTAAGCACTAGTGTTTTAAGGAAAAGGTTAAAAAGAGAATCCTAATGTGATTTCTTGATAATGGGTGTGTTCCTCATCTTCTCCTAGTGTCTAAACTCTTCTCCATGGCTGGACCCCCAAATAATATTCCTTGACGTGATAAGGGCTATCTAGGGAGTGGGATAGGTTTAATAACTACCCTAACCCTAACGCGTACCCTAACCCTAACCCCTACCCTAACCCTAAGACGTATCCTAATCCTAACCCGTAACCTAAACCGAGCCCTAACCCTCAAACTAACCCTAACCCTAACCCTAACCCATACCCTACGCCATACCCGAACCCGTACCCGAACCCGTACCCTAAGCCGTACCCTAACCCTAACCCTGACCCTAAGCTACCCTTGACTGCTTCTGCCTCCAATAGATTTCCTAAGCACTAGTGTTTTAAGGAACAGGTTAAAAAGAGAATCCTAATGTGATTTCTTGATAATGGGTGTGTTCCTTATCTTCTCCTAGTGTCTAAACTCTTCTCCATGGCTGGACCCCCAAATAATATTCCTTGACGTGCTAAGGGGTATCTAGAGAGTGGGATAGGTTTAATAACTACCCTAACCCTAACGCGTACCCTAACCCTAACCCCTACCCTAACCCTAACACGTACCCTAATCCTAACCCGTAACCTAAACCGAGCCCTAACCCTCAAACTAACCCTAACCCTAAACCTAACCCATACCCTACGCCGTACCCGAACCCGTACCCGAACCCGTACCCGAACCCGTACCCTAAGCCGTACCCTAACCCTAACCCTAACCCTAAGCTACCCTTGACTGCTTCTGCCTCCAATAGATTTCCTAAGCACTAGTGTTTTAAGGAACAGGTTAAAAAGAGAATCCTAATGTGATTTCTTGATAATGGGTGTGTTCCTTATCTTCTCCTAGTGTCTAAACTCTTCTCCATGGCTGGACACCCAAATAATATTCCTTGACGTGCTAAGGGGTATCTAGAGAGTGGGATAGGTTTAATAACTACCCTAACCCTAACGCGTACCCTAACCCTAACACGTACCCTAATCCTAACCCGTACCCTAAACCGAGCCCTAACCCTCAAATTAACCCTAACCCTAACCCTAACCCATACCCTACGCCGTACCCGAACCCGTACCCGAACCCGTACCCGAACCCGTACCCTAAGCCGTACCCTAACCCTAACCCTAACCCTAAGCTACCCTTGACTGCTTCTGCCTCCAATAGATTTCCTAAGCACTAGTGTATTAAGGAACAGGTTAAAAAGAGAATCCTAATGTGATTTCAGGATAATGGGTGTGTTCCTTATCTTCTCCTACTGTCTAAATTCTTCTCCATGGCTGGACCCCCAAATAATATTCCTTGACGTGCTAAGGGGTATCTAGGGAGTGGGATAGGTTTAATAACTACCCTAAACCTAACGCGTACCCTAACCCTAACCCCTACCCTAACCCTAACACGAACCCTAATCCTAACCCGTACCCTAAACCGAGCCCTAACCTTCAAACTAACCCTAACCCTAACCCTAACCCATACCCTACGCCGTACACGAACCCGTACCCGAACCCGTACCCTAAGCCGTACCCTAACCCTAACCCTAACCCTAACCCCAACCCTAAGCTACCCTTGACTGCTTCTGCCTCCAATAGATTTCCTAAGCACTAGTGTTTTAAGGAACAGGTTAAAAAGAGAATCCTAATGTGATTTCTTGATAATGGGTGTGTTCCTTATCTTCTCCTAGTGTCTAAACTCTTCTCCATGGCTGGACACCCAAATAATATTCCTTGACGTGCTAAGGGGTATCTAGAGAGTGGGATAGGTTTAATAACTACCCTAACCCTAACGCGTACCCTAACCCTAACCCCTACCCTAACCCTAACACGTACCCTAATCCTAACCCGTACCCTACACCGAGCCCTAACCCTCAAACTAACCCTAACCCTAACCCTAACCCATATCGTACGCCATACCCAAACCCGTACCCGAACCCGTACCCGAACCCGTACCCTAAGCCGTACCCTAACCCAAACCCTAACCCTAAGCTACCCTTGACTGCTTCTGCCTCCAATAGATTTCCTAAGCACTAGTGTTTTAAGGAACAGGTTAAAAAGAGAATCCTAATGTGATTTATTGATAATGGGTGTGTTCCTTATCTTCTCCTAGTGTCTAAACTCTTCTCCATGGCTGGACCCCCAAATAATATTCCTTGACGTGCTAAGGGGTATCTAGAGAGTGGGATAGGTTTAATAACTACCCTAACCCTAACGCGTACCCTAACCCTAACACCTACCCTAACCCTAACACGTACCCTAATCCTAACCCGTAACCTAAACCGAGCCCTAACCCTCAAACTAACCCTAACCCTAAACCTAACCCATACCCTAAGCCGTACCCGAACCCGTACCCGAACCCGTACCCGAACCCGTACCCTAAGCCGTACCCTAACCCTAACCCTAACCCTAAGCTACCCTTGACTGCTTCTGCCTCCAATAGATTTCCTAAGCACTAGTGTATTAAGGAACAGGTTAAAAAGAGAATCCTAATGTGATTTCAGGATAATGGGTGTGTTCCTTATCTTCTCCTACTGTCTAAATTCTTCTCCATGGCTGGACCCCCAAATAATATTCCTTGACGTGCTAAGGGGTATCTAGGGAGTGGGATAGGTTTAATAACTACCCTAAACCTAACGCGTACCCTAACCCTAACCCCTACCCTAACCCTAACACGAACCCTAATCCTAACCCGTACCCTAAACCGAGCCCTAACCTTCAAACTAACCCTAACCCTAACCCTAACACATACCCTACGCCGTACACGAAGCCGTACCCGAACCCGTACCCTAAGCCGTACCCTAACCCTAACCCTAACCCTAACCCCAACCCTAAGCTACCCTTGACTGCTTCTGCCTCCAATAGATTTCCTAAGCACTAGTGTTTTAAGGAACAGGTTAAAAAGAGAATCCTAATGTGATTTCTTGATAATGGGTGTGTTCCTTATCTTCTCCTAGTGTCTAAACTCTTCTCCATGGCTGGACACCCAAATAATATTCCTTGACGTGCTAAGGGGTATCTAGAGAGTGGGATAGGTTTAATAACTACCCTAACCCTAACGCGTACCCTAACCCTAACCCCTACCCTAACCCTAACACGTACCCTAATCCTAACCCGTACCCTACACCGAGCCCTAACCCTCAAACTAACCCTAACCCTAACCCTAACCCATATCGTACGCCATACCCAAACCCGTACCCGAACCCGTACCCGAACCCGTACCCTAAGCCGTACCCTAACCCAAACCCTAACCCTAAGCTACCCTTGACTGCTTCTGCCTCCAATAGATTTCCTAAGCACTAGTGTTTTAAGGAACAGGTTAAAAAGAGAATCCTAATGTGATTTATTGATAATGGGTGTGTTCCTTATCTTCTCCTAGTGTCGAAACTCTTCTCCATGCCTGGACCCCCAAATAATATTCCTTGACGTGCTAAGGGGTATCTAGAGAGTGGGATAGGTTTAATAACTACCCTAACCCTAACGCGTACCCTAACCCTAACACCTACCCTAACCCTAACTCGTACCCTAATCCTAACCCGTAACCTAAACCGAGCCCTAACCCTCAAACTAACCCTAACCCTAAACCTAACCCATACCCTACGCCGTACCCGAACCCGTACCCGAACCCGTACCCGAACCCGTACCCTAAGCCGTACCCTAACCCTAACCCTAACCCTAAGCTACCCTTGACTGCTTCTGCCTCCAATAGATTTCCTAAGCACTAGTGTTTTAAGGAACAGGTTAAAAAGAGAATCCTAATGTGATTTCTTGATAATGGGTGTGTTCCTTATCTTCTCCTAGTGTCTAAACTCTTCTCCATGGCTGGACCCCCAAATAATATTCCTTGACGTGCTAAGGGGTATCTAGAGAGTGGGATAGGTTTAATAACTACCCTAACCCTAACGCGTACCCTAACCCTAACCCCTACCCTAACCCTAACACGTACCCTAATCCTAACCCGTACCCTAAACCGAGCCCTAACCTTCAAACTAACCCTAACCCTAACCCATACCCTACGCCGTACACGAACCCGTACCCGAAACCGTACCCTAAGCCGTACCCTAACCCTAACCCTAACCCTAAACCTAACCCTAACCCTAAGCTACCCTTGACTGCTTCTGCCTCCAATAGATTTCCTAAGCACTAGTGTTTTAAGGAACAGGTTAAAAAGAGAATCCTAATGTGATTTCTTGATAATGGGTGTGTTCCTTATCTTCTCCTAGTGTCTAAACTCTTCTCCATGGCTGGACACCCAAATAATATTCCTTGACGTGCTAAGGGGTATCTAGAGAGTGGGATAGGTTTAATAACTACCCTAACCCTAACGCGTACCCTAACCCTAACACGTACCCTAATCCTAACCCGTACCCTAAACCGAGCCCTAACCCTCAAACTAACCCTAACCCTAACCCTAACCCATACCCTACGCCGTACCCGAACCCGTACCCGAACCCGTACCCGAACCCGTACCCTAAAGCTAACCCTAACCCTCACCCTAACCCTAACCCTAAGCTACCCTTGACTGCTTCTGCCTCCAATAGATTTCCTAAGCACTAGTGTTTTAAGGAACAGGTTAAAAAGAGAATCCTAATGTGATTTCTTGATAATGGGTGTGTTCCTCATCTTCTCCTAGTGTCTAAACTCTTCTCCATGGCTGGACCCCCAAATAATATTCCTTGACGTGCTAAGGGTTATCTAGAGAGTGGGATAGGTTTAATAACTACCCTAACCCTAACGCGTACACTAACCCTAACCCCTACCCTAACCCTAAGACGTACCCTAATCCTAACAAGTAACCTAAACCGAGCCCTAACCCTCAAACTAACCCTAACCCTAACCCTAACCCAGACCCTACGCCATACCCGAACCCGTACCCGAACCCGTACACTAAGCCGTACCCTAACCCTAACCCTAACCCTAACCCTAAACCTAAACCTAACCCTAACCCTAAGCTACCCTTCACTGCTTCTGCCTCCAATAGATTTCCTAAGCACTAGTGTATTAAGGAACAGGTTAAAAAGAGAATCCTAATGTGATTTCAGGATGATGGGTGTGTTCCTTATCTTCTCCTACTGTCTAAACTCTTCTCCATGGCTGGTCCCCCAAATAATATTCCTTGACGTGCTAAGGGGTATCTAGGGAGTGGGATAGGTTTAATAACTACCCTAACCCTATCGCGTACCCTAACCCTAACCCCTACCCTAACCCTAACACGAACCCTAATCCTAACCCGTACCCTAAACCGAGCCCTAACCTTCAAACTAACCCTAACCCTAACCCTAACCCATACCCTATGCCGTACACGAACCCGTACCCGAACCCGTACCCTAAGCCGTACCCTAACCCTAACCCTAACCCTAAGCTACCCTTGACTGCTTCTGCCTCCAATAGATTTCCTAAGCACTAGTGTTTTAAGGAACAGGTTAAAAAGAGAATCCTAATGTGATTTCTTGATAATGGGTGTGTTCCTTATCTTCTCCTAGTGTCTAAACTCTTCTCCATGGCTGGACCCCCAAATAATATTCCTTGACGTGCTAAGGGGTATCTAGAGAGTGGGATACTACCCTAACCCTAACGCGTACCCTAACCCTAAACCCTACCCTAACCCTAACACGTACCCTAATCCTAACCCGTACCCTACACCGAGCCCTAACCCTCAAACTAACCCTAACCCTAACCCTAACCCATATCGTACGCCATACCCGAACCCGTACCCGAACCCGTACCCGAACCCGTACCCTAAGCCGTACCCTAACCCAAACCCTAACCCTAAGCTACCCTTGACTGCTTCTGCCTCCAATAGATTTCCTAAGCACTAGTGT
Source organism: Eschrichtius robustus (assembly GCF_028021215.1). Classification (NCBI taxonomy): domain Eukaryota; kingdom Metazoa; phylum Chordata; class Mammalia; order Artiodactyla; family Eschrichtiidae; genus Eschrichtius; species Eschrichtius robustus. The sequence continues at coordinate 1,030,391 of NW_027175555.1, forward strand.
TTTAAGGAACAGGTTAAAAAGAGAATCCTAATGTGATTTATTGATAATGGGTGTGTTCCTTATCTTCTCCTAGTGTCTAAACTCTTCTCCATGGCTGGACCCCCAAATAATATTCCTTGACGTGCTAAAGGGTATCTAGAGAGTGGGATAGGTTTAATAACTACCCTAACCCTAACGCGTACCCTAACCCTAACACCTACCCTAACCCTAACACGTACCCTAATCCTAACCCGTACCCTAAACCGAGCCCTAACCTTCAAACTAACCCTAACCCTAACCCATACCCTACGCCGTACACGAACCCGTACCCGAAACCGTACCCTAAGCCGTACCCTAACCCTAACCCTAACCCTAAACCTAACCCTAACCCTAAGCTACCCTTGACTGCTTCTGCCTCCAATAGATTTCCTAAGCACTAGTGTTTTAAGGAACAGGTTAAAAAGAGAATCCTAATGTGATTTCTTGATAATGGGTGTGTTCCTTATCTTCTCCTAGTGTCTAAACACTTCTCCATGGCTGGACACCCAAATAATATTCCTTGACGTGCTAAGGGGTATCTAGAGAGTGGGATAGGTTTAATAACTACCCTAACCCTAACGCGTACCCTAACACTAACACGTACCCTAATCCTAACCCGTACCCTAAACCGAGCCCTAACCCTCAAATTAACCCTAACCCTAACCCTAACCCATACCCTACGCCGTACCCGAACCCGTACCCGAACCCGTTCCCTAAGCCGTACCCTAAAGCTAACCCTAACCCTAACCCTAACCCTAACCCTAAGCTACCCTTGACTGCTTCTGCCTCCAATAGATTTCCTAAGCACTAGTGTTTTAAGGAACAGGTTAAAAAGAGAATCCTAATGTGATTTCTTGATAATGGGTGTGTTCCTCATCTTCTCCTAGTGTCTAAACTCTTCTCCATGGCTGGACCCCCAAATAATATTCCTTGACGTGCTAAGGGCTATCTAGGGAGTGGGATAGGTTTAATAACTACCCTAACCCTAACGCGTACCCTAACCCTAACCCCTACCCTAACCCTAAGACGTACCCTAATCCTAACCCGTAACCTAAACCGAGCCCTAACCCTCAAACTAACCCTAACCCTAACCCTAACCCATACCCTACGCCATACCCGAACCCGTACCCGAACCCGTACCCTAAGCCGTACCCTAACCCTAACCCTGACCCTAAGCTACCCTTGACTGCTTCTGCCTCCAATAGATTTCCTTAGCACTAGTGTTTTAAGGAACAGGTTAAAAAGAGAATCCTAATGTGATTTCTTGATAATGGGTGTGTTCCTTTTCTTCTCCTAGTGTCTAAACTCTTCTCCATGGCTGGACCCCCAAATAATATTCCTTGACGTGCTAAGTGGTATCTAGAGAGTGGGATAGGTTTAATAACTACCCTAACCCTAACGCGTACCCTAAACCTAACCCCTACCCTAACCCTAACACGTACCCTAATCCTAACCCGTAACCTAAACCGAGCCCTAACCCTCAAACTAACCCTAAACCTAAACCTAACCCATACCCTACGCCGTACCCGAACCCGTACCCGAACCCGTACCCGAACCCGTACCCTAAGCCGTACCCTAACCCTAACCCTAACCCTAAGCTACCCTTGACTGCTTCTGCCTCCAATAGATTTCCTAAGCACTAGTGTATTAAGGAACAGGTTAAAAAGAGAATCCTAATGTGATTTCAGGATAATGGGTGTGTTCCTTATCTTCTCCTACTGTCTAAATTCTTCTCCATGGCTGGACCCCCAAATAATATTCCTTGACGTGCTAAGGGGTATCTAGGGAGTGGGATAGGTTTAATAACTACCCTAAACCTAACGCGTACCCTAACCCTAACCCCTACCCTAACCCTAACACGAACCCTAATCCTAACCCGTACCCTAAACCGAGCCCTAACCTTCAAACTAACCCTAACCCTAACCCTAACCCATACCCTACGCCGTACACGAACCCGTACCCGAACCCTTACCCTAAGCCGTACCCTAACCCTAACCCTAACCCTAACCCCAACCCTAAGCTACCCTTGACTGCTTCTGCCTCCAATAGATTTCCTAAGCACTAGTGTTTTAAGGAACAGGTTAAAAAGAGAATCCTAATGTGATTTCTTGATAATGGGTGTGTTCCTTATCTTCTCCTAGTGTCTAAACTCTTCTCCATGGCTGGACACCCAAATAATATTTCTTGACGTGCTAAGGGGTATCTAGAGAGTGGGATAGGTTTAATAACTACCCTAACCCTAACGCGTACCCTAACCCTAACCCCTACCCTAACCCTAACACGTACCCTAATCCTAACCCGTACCCTACACCGAGCCCTAACCCTCAAACTAACCCTAACCCTAACCCTAACCCATATCGTACGCCATACCCAAACCCGTACCCGAACCCGTACCCGAACCCGTACCCTAAGCCGTACCCTAACCCAAACCCTAACCCTAAGCTACCCTTGACTGCTTCTGCCTCCAATAGATTTCCTAAGCACTAGTGTTTTAAGGAACAGGTTAAAAAGAGAATCCTAATGTGATTTATTGATAATGGGTGTGTTCCTTATCTTCTCCTAGTGTCTAAACTCTTCTCCATGGCTGGACCCCCAAATAATATTCCTTGACGTGCTAAGGGGTATCTAGAGAGTGGGATAGGTTTAATAACTACCCTAACCCTAACGCGTACCCTAACCCTAACCCCTACCCTAACCCTAACACGAAACCTAATCCTAACCCGTAACCTAAACCGAGCCCTAACCCTCAAACTAACCCTAACCCTAAACCTAACCCATACCCTACGCCGTACCCGAACCCGTAACCGAACCCGTACCCGAACCCGTACCCTAAGCCGTACCCTAACCCTAACCCTAACCCTAAGCTACCCTTGACTGCTTCTGCCTCCAATAGATTTCCTAAGCACTAGTGTTTTAAGGAACAGGTTAAAAAGAGAATCCTAATGTGATTTCTTGATAATGGGTGTGTTCCTTATCTTCTCCTAGTGTCTAAACTCTTCTCCATGGCTGGACCCCCAAATAATATTCCTTGACGTGCTAAGGGGTATCTAGAGAGTGGGATAGGTTTAATAACTACCCTAACCCTAACGCGTACCCTAACCCTAACCCCTACCCTAACCCTAACACGTACCCTAATCCTAACCCGTACCCTAAACCGAGCCCTAACCTTCAAACTAACCCTAACCCTAACCCATACCCTACGCCGTACACGAACCCGTACCCGAAACCGTACCCTAAGCCGTACCCTAACCCTAACCCTAACCCTAAACCTAACCCTAACCCTAAGCTACCCTTGACTGCTTCTGCCTCCAATAGATTTCCTAAGCACTAGTGTTTTAAGGAACAGGTTAAAAAGAGAATCCTAATGTGATTTCTTGATAATGGGTGTGTTCCTTATCTTCTCCTAGTGTCTAAACTCTTCTCCATGGCTGGACACCCAAATAATATTCCTTGACGTGCTAAGGGGTATCTAGAGAGTGGGATAGGTTTAATAACTACCCTAACCCTAACGCGTACCCTAACCCTAACACGTACCCTAATCCTAACCCGTACCCTAAACCGAGCCCTAACCCTCAAACTAACCCTAACCCTAACCCTAACCCATACCCTACGCCGTACCCGAACCCGTACCCGAACCCGTACCCTAAGCCGTACCCTAAAGCTAACCCTAACCCTAACCCTAACCCTAACCCTAAGCTACCCTTGACTGCTTCTGCCTCCAATAGATTTCCTAAGCACTAGTGTTTTAAGGAACAGGTTAAAAAGAGAATCCTAATGTGATTTCTTGATAATGGGTGTGTTCCTCATCTTCTCCTAGTGTCTAAACTCTTCTCCATGGCTGGACCCCCAAATAATATTCCTTGACGTGCTAAGGGTTATCTAGAGAGTGGGATAGGTTTAATAACTACCCTAACCCTAACGCGTACACTAACCCTAACCCCTACCCTAACCCTAAGACGTACCCTAATCCTAACAAGTAACCTAAACCGAGCCCTAACCCTCAAACTAACCCTAACCCTAACCCTAACCCAGACCCTACGCCATACCCGAACCCGTACCCGAACCCGTACACTAAGCCGTACCCTAACCCTAACCCTAACCCTAACCCTAAACCTAAACCTAACCCTAACCCTAAGCTACCCTTCACTGCTTCTGCCTCCAATAGATTTCCTAAGCACTAGTGTATTAAGGAACAGGTTAAAAAGAGAATCCTAATGTGATTTCAGGATAATGGGTGTGTTCCTTATCTTCTCCTACTGTCTAAACTCTTCTCCATGGCTGGTCCCCCAAATAATATTCCTTGACGTGCTAAGGGGTATCTAGGGAGTGGGATAGGTTTAATAACTACCCTAACCCTATCGCGTACCCTAACCCTAACCCCTACCCTAACCCTAACACGAACCCTAATCCTAACCCGTACCCTAAACCGAGCCCTAACCTTCAAACTAACCCTAACCCTAACCCTAACCCATACCCTACGCCGTACACGAACCCGTACCCGAACCCGTACCCTAAGCCGTACCCTAACCCTAACCCTAACCCTAAGCTACCCTTGACTGCTTCTGCCTCCAATAGATTTCCTAAGCACTAGTGTTTTAAGGAACAGGTTAAAAAGAGAATCCTAATGTGATTTCTTGATAATGGGTGTGTTCCCTATCTTCTCCTAGTGTCTAAACTCTTCTCCATGGCTGGACCCCCAAATAATATTCCTTGACGTGCTAAGGGGTATCTAGAGAGTGGGATAGGTTTAATAACTACCCTAACCCTAACGCGTACCCTAACCCTAAACCCTACCCTAACCCTAAAACGTACCCTAATCCTAACCCGTACCCTACACCGAGCCCTAACCCTCAAACTAACCCTAACCCTAAACCTAACCCATACCCTACGCCATACCCGAACCCGTACCCGAACCCGTACCCGAACCCGTACCCTAAGCCGTACCCTAACCCTAACCCTAACCCTAAGCTACCCTTGAGTGCTTCTGCCTCCAATAGATTTCCTAAGCACTAGTGTTTTAAGGAACAGGTTAAAAAGAGAATCCTAATGTGATTTCTTGATAATGGGTGTGTTCCTTATCTTCTCCTAGTGTCTAAACACTTCTCCATGGCTGGACCCCCAAATAATATTCCTTGACGTGCTAAAGGGTATCTAGAGAGTGGGATAGGTTTAATAACTACCCTAACCCTAACGCGTACCCTAACCCTAACCCCTACCCTAAACCTAACACGTACCCTAATCCTAACCCGTACCCTAAACCGAGCCCTAACCTTCAAACTAACCCTAACCCTAACCCATACCCTACGCCGTACACGAACCCGTACCCAAAACCGTACCCTAAGCCGTACCCTAACCCTAACCCTAACCCTAAACCTAACCCTAACCCTAAGCTACCCTTGACTGCTTCTGCCTCCAATAGATTTCCTAAGCACTAGTGTTTTAAGGAACAGGTTAAAAAGAGAATCCTAATGTGATTTCTTGATAATGGGTGTGTTCCTTATCTTCTCCTAGTGTCTAAACACTTCTCCATGGCTGGACACCCAAATAATATTCCTTGACGTGCTAAGGGGTATCGAGAGAGTGGGATAAGTTTAATAACTACCCTAACCCTAACGCGTACCCTAACCCTAACACGTACCTTAATCCTAACCCGTACCCTAAACCGAGCCCTAACCCTCAAATTAACCCTAACCCTAACCCTAACCCATACCCTACGCCGTACCCGAACCCGTACCCGAACCCGTACCCTAAGCCGTACCCTAAAGCTAACCCTAACCCTAACCCTAACCCTAACCCTAAGCTACCCTTGACTGCTTCTGCCTCCAATAGATTTCCTAAGCACTAGTGTTTTAAGGAACAGGTTAAAAAGAGAATCCTAATGTGATTTCTTGATAATGGGTGTGTTCCTCATCTTCTCCTAGTGTCTAAACTCTTCTCCATGGCTGGACCCCCAAATAATATTCCTTGAAGTGCTAAGGGCTATCTAGGGAGTGGGATAGGTTTAATAACTACCCTAACCCTAACGCGTACCCTAACCCTAACCCCTACCCTAACCCTAAGGCGTACCCTAATCCTAACCCGTAACCTAAACCGAGCCCTAACCCTCAAACTAACCCTAACCCTAACCCTAACCCATACCCTACGCCATACCCGAACCCGTACCCGAACCCGTACCCTAAGCCGTACCCTAACCCTAACCCTGACCCTAAGCTACCCTTGACTGCTTCTGCCTCCAATAGATTTCCTAAGCACTAGTGTTTTAAGGAACAAGTTAAAAAGAGAATCCTAATGTGATTTCTTGATAATGGGTGTGTTCCTTATCTTCTCCTAGTGTCTAAACTCTTCTCCATGGCTGGACCCCCAAATAATATTCTTTGACGTGCTAAGGGGTATCTAGAGAGTGGGATAGGTTTAATAACTACCCTAACCCTAACGCGTACCCTAAACCTAACCCCTACCCTAACACTAACACGTACCCTAATCCTAACCCGTACCCTAAACCGAGCCCTAACCCTCAAATTAACCCTAACCCTAACCCTAACCCATACCCTACGCCGTACCCGAACCCGTACCCGAACCCGTACCCTAAGCCGTACCCTAAAGCTAACCCTAACCCTAACCCTAACCCTAAGCTACCCTTGACTGCTTCTGCCTCCAATAGATTTCCTAAGCACTGGTGTTTTAAGGAAAAGGTTAAAAAGAGAATCCTAATGTGATTTCTTGATAATGGGTGTGTTCCTCATCTTCTCCTAGTGTCTAAACTCTTCTCCATGGCTGGACCCCCAAATAATATTCCTTGACGTGATAAGGGCTATCTAGGGAGTGGGATAGGTTTAATAACTACCCTAACCCTAACGCGTACCCTAACCCTAACCCCTACCCTAACCCTAAGACGTATCCTAATCCTAACCCGTAACCTAAACCGAGCCCTAACCCTCAAACTAACCCTAACCCTAACCCTAACCCATACCCTACGCCATACCCGAACCCGTACCCGAACCCGTACCCTAAGCCGTACCCTAACCCTAACCCTGACCCTAAGCTACCCTTGACTGCTTCTGCCTCCAATAGATTTCCTAAGCACTAGTGTTTTAAGGAACAGGTTAAAAAGAGAATCCTAATGTGATTTCTTGATAATGGGTGTGTTCCTTATCTTCTCCTAGTGTCTAAACTCTTCTCCATGGCTGGACCCCCAAATAATATTCCTTGACGTGCTAAGGGGTATCTAGAGAGTGGGATAGGTTTAATAACTACCCTAACCCTAACGCGTACCCTAACCCTAACCCCTACCCTAACCCTAACACGTACCCTAATCCTAACCCGTAACCTAAACCGAGCCCTAACCCTCAAACTAACCCTAACCCTAAACCTAACCCATACCCTACGCCGTACCCGAACCCGTACCCGAACCCGTACCCGAACCCGTACCCTAAGCCGTACCCTAACCCTAACCCTAACCCTAAGCTACCCTTGACTGCTTCTGCCTCCAATAGATTTCCTAAGCACTAGTGTTTTAAGGAACAGGTTAAAAAGAGAATCCTAATGTGATTTCTTGATAATGGGTGTGTTCCTTATCTTCTCCTAGTGTCTAAACTCTTCTCCATGGCTGGACCCCCTAATAATATTGCTTAACGTGCTAAGGGGTATCTAGAGAGTGGGATCGGTTTAATAACTACCCTAACCCTAACGCGTACCCTAACCCTAACCCCTACCCTAACCCTAACATGTACCCTAATCCTAACCCGTACCCTAAACGGAGCCCTAACCCTCAAACTAACCCTAAACCTAACCCTAACCCATACCCTACGCCGTACCCGAACCCGTACCCGAACCCGTACCCTAAGCCATACGCTAACCCTAACCCTCACCGTAACCCTAACCCTAAGCTACCCTTGACTGCTTCTGCCTCCAATAGATTTCCTAAGCACTAGTGTATTAAGGAACAGGTTAAAAAGAGAATCCTAATGTGATTTCAGGATAATGGGTGTGTTCCTTATCTTCTCCTAGTGTCTAAACTCTTCTCCATGGCTGGACACCCAAATAATATTCCTTGACGTGCTAAGGGGTATCTAGAGAGTGGGATAGGTTTAATAACTACCCTAACCCTAACGCGTACCCTAACCCTAACCCCTACCCTAACCCTAACACGTACCCTAATCCTAACCCGTACCCTACACCGAGCCCTAACCCTCAAACTAACCCTAACCCTAACCCTAACCCATATCGTACGCCATACCCAAACCCGTACCCGAACCCGTACCCGAACCCGTACCCTAAGCCGCACCCTAACCCAAACCCTAACCCTAAGCTACCCTTGACTGCTTCTGCCTCCAATAGATTTCCTAAGCACTAGTGTTTTAAGGAACAGGTTAAAAAGAGAATCCTAATGTGATTTCTTGATAATGGGTGTGTTCCTTATCTTCTCCTAGTGTCTAAACACTTCTCCATGGCTGGACACCCAAATAATATTCCTTGACGTGCTAAGGGGTATCTAGAGAGTGGGATAGGTTTAATAACTACCCTAACCCTAACGCGTACCCTAACCCTAACCCCTACCCTAACCCTAACACGTACCCTAATCCTAACCCGTAACCTAAACCGAGCCCTAACCCTCAAACTAACCCTAACCCTAAACCTAACCCATACCCTACGCCGTACCCGAACCCGTAACCGAACCCGTACCCGAACCCGTACCCTAAGCCGTACCCTAACCCTAACCCTAACCCTAAGCTACCCTTGACTGCTTCTGCCTCCAATAGATTTCCTAAGCACTAGTGTTTTAAGGAACAGGTTAAAAAGAGAATCCTAATGTGATTTCTTGATAATGGGTGTGTTCCTTATCTTCTCCTAGTGTCTAAACTCTTCTCCATGGCTGGACCCCCAAATAATATTCCTTGACGTGCTAAGGGGTATCTAGAGAGTGGGATAGGTTTAATAACTACCCTAACCCTAACGCGTACCCTAACCCTAACCCCTACCCTAACCCTAACACGTACCCTAATCCTAACCCGTATCCTAAACCGAGCCCTAACCTTCAAAGTAACCCTAACCCTAACCCATACCCTACGCCGTACACGAACCCGTACCGGAAACCGTACCCTAAGCCGTACCCTAACCCTAACCCTAACCCTAAACCTAACCCTAACCCTAAGCTACCCTTGACTGCTTCTGCCTCCAATAGATTTCCTAAGCACTTGTGTTTTAAGGAACAGGTTAAAAAGAGAATCCTAATGTGATTTCTTGATAATGGGTGTGTTCCTTATCTTCTCCTAGTGTCTAAACTCTTCTCCATGGCTGGACACCCAAATAATATTCCTTGACGTGCTAAGGGGTATCTAGAGAGTGGGATAGGTTTAATAACTACCCTAACCCTAACGCGTACCCTAACCCTAACATGTACCCTAATCCTAACCCGTACCCTAAACCGAGCCCTAACCCTCAAACTAAGCCTAACCCTAACCCTAACCCATACCCTACGCCGTACCCGAACCCGTACCCGAACCCGTACCCTAAGCCGTACCCTAAAGCTAACCCTAACCCTAACCCTAAACCTAACCCTAAGCTACCCTTGACTGCTTCTGCCTCCAATAGATTTCCTAAGCACTAGTGTTTTAAGGAACAGGTTAAAAAGAGAATCCTAATGTGATTTCTTGATAATGGGTGTGTTCCTCATCTTCTCCTACTGTCTAAATTCTTCTCCATGGCTGGACCCCCAAATAATATTCCTTGACGTGCTAAGGGGTATCTAGGGAGTGGGATAGGTTTAATAACTACCCTAACCCTAACGCGTACCCTAACCCTAACCTCTACCCTAACCCTAACACGAACCCTAATCCTAACCCGTACCGTAAACCGAGCCCTAACCTTCAAACTAACCCTAACCCTAACCCTAACCCATACCCTACGCCATACACGAACCCGTACCCGAACCCGTACCCTAAGCCGTACCCTAACCCTAACCCTAACCCTAACCCTAACCCTAACCCTAAGCTACCTTTGACTGCTTCTGCCTCCAATAGATTTCCTAAGCACTAGTGTTTTAAGGAACAGGTTAAAAAGAGAATCCTAATGTGATTTCTTGATAATGGGTGTGTTCCTTATCTTCTCCTAGTGTCTAAACTCTTCTCCATGGCTGGACACCCAAATAATATTCCTTGACGTGCTAAGGGGTATCTAGAGAGTGGGATAGGTTTAATAACTACCCTAACCCTAACGCGTACCCTAACCCTAACCCCTACCCTAACCCTAACACGTACCCTAATCCTAACCCGTACCCTACACCGAGCCCTAACCCTCAAACTAACCCTAACCCTAACCCTAACCCATATCGTACGCCATACCCAAACCCGTACCCGAACCCGTACCCGAACCCGTACCCTAAGCCGTACCCTAACCCAAACCCTAACCCTAAGCTACCCTTGACTGCTTCTGCCTCCAATAGATTTCCTAAGCACTAGTGTTTTAAGGAACAAGTTAAAAAGAGAATCCTAATGTGATTTATTGATAATGGGTGTGTTCCTTATCTTCTCCTAGTGTCTAAACTCTTCTCCATGGCTGGACCCCCAAATAATATTCCTTGACGTGCTAAGGGGTATCTAGAGAGTGGGATAGGTTTAATAACTACCCTAACCCTAACGCGTACCCTAACCCTAACCCCTACCCTAACCCTAACACTTACCCTAATCCTAACCCGTAACCTAAACTGAGCCCTAACCCTCAAACTAACCCTAACCCTAACCCTAACCCATACCCTACGCCATACCCGAACCCGTACCCGAACCCGTACCCTAAGCCGTACCCTAACCCTAACCCTAACCCTAAGCTACCCTTGACTGCTTCTGCCTCCAATAGATTTCCTAAGCACTAGTGTTTTAAGTAACAGGTTAAAAAGAGAATCCTAATGTGATTTCTTGATAATGGGTGTGTTCCTTATCTTCTCCTAGTGTCTAAACTCTTCTCCATGGCTGGACCCCCAAATAATATTCCTTGACGTGCCAGGGGGTATCTAGAGAGTGGGATAGGTTTAATAACTACCCTAACCCTAACGCGTACCCTAACCCTAAAACCTACCCTAACCCTAACACGTACCCTAATCCTAACCCGTTCCCTACACCGAGCCCTAACCCTCAAACTAACCCTAACCCTAACCCTAACCCATATCGTACGCCATACCCAAACCCGTAACCGAACCCGTACCCAAACCCGTACCCTAAGCCGTACCCTAACCCAAACCCTAACCCCAAGCTACCCTTGACTGCTTCTGCCTCCAATAGATTTCCTAAGCACTAGTGTTTTAAGGAACAGGTTAAAAAGAGAATCCTAATGTGATTTCTTGATAATGGGTGTGTTCCTTATCTTCTCCTAGTGTCTAAACTCTTCTCCATGGCTGGACACCCAAATAATATTCCTTGACGTGCTAAGGGGTATCTAGAGAGTGGGATAGGTTTAATAACTACCCTAACCCTAACGCGTACCCTAACCCTAACCCCTACCCTAACCCTAACACGTACCCTAATCCTAACCCGTACCCTAAACCGAGCCCTAACCTTCAAACTAACCCTAACCCTAACCCATACCCTACGCCGTACACGAACCCGTACCCGAACCCGTACCCTAAGCCGTACCCTAACCCTAACCCTAACCCTAAGCTACCCTTGACTGCTTCTGCCTCCAATAGATTTCCTAAGCACTAGTGTATTAAGGAACAGGTTAAAAAGAGAATCCTAATGTGATTTCAGGATAATGGGTGTGTTCCTTATCTTCTCCTAGTGTCTAAACTCTTCTCCATGGCTGGACCCCAAAATAATATTCCTTGACGTGCTAAGGGGTATCTAGAGAGTGGGATAGGTTTAATAACTACCCTAACCCTAACGCGTACCCTAACCCTAACCCCTACCCTAACCCTAACACGAACCCTAATCCTAACCCGTACCCTAAACCGAGCCCTAACCTTCAAACTAACCCTAACCCTAACCCTAACCCATACCCTACGCCGTACACGAACCCGTACCCGAACCCGTACCCTAAGCCGTACCCTAACCCTAACCCTAACCCTAAGCTACCCTTGACTGCTTCTGCCTCCAATAGATTTCCTAAGCACTAGTGTATTAAGGAACAGGTTAAAAAGAGAATCCTAATGTGATTTCAGGATAATGGGTGTGTTCCTTATCTTCTCCTACTGTCTAAATTCTTCTCCATGGCTGGACCCCCAAATAATATTCCTTGACGTGCTAAGGGGTATCTAGGGAGTGGGATAGGTTTAATAACTACCCTAACCCTAACGCGTACCCTAACCCTAACACGTACCCTAATCCTAATCCATACCCTAAACCGAGCCCTAACCCTCAAACTAACCCTAACCCTAACCCTAACCCATACCCTACGCCGTACCCGAACCCGTACCCGAACCTGTACCCTAAGCTGTACCCTAAAGCTAACCCTAACCCTAACCCTAACCCTAAGGTACCCTTGACTGCTTCTGCCTCCAATAGATTTCCTAAGCACTAGTGTTTTAAGGAACAGGTTAAAAAGAGAATCCTAATGTGATTTCTTGATAATGGGTGTGTTCCTCATCTTCTCCTAGTGTCTAAACTCTTCTCCATGGCTGGACCCCCAAATAATATTCCTTGACGTGCTAAGGGCTATCTAGGGAGTGGGATAGGTTTAATAACTACCCTAACCCTAACGCGTACCCTAACCCTAACCCCTACCCTAACCCTAAGACGTACCCTAATCCTAACCCGTAACCTAAACCGAGCCCTAACCCTCAAACTAACCCTAACCCTAACCCTAACCCATACCCTACGCCATACCCGAACCCGTACCCGAACCCGTACACTAAGCCGTACCCTAACCCTAACCGTAACCCTAACCCTAAACCTAAACCTAACCCTAACCCTAAGCTACCCTTGACTGCTTCTGCCTCCAATAGATTTCCTAAGCACTAGTGTATTAAGGAACAGGTTAAAAAGAGAATCCTAATGTGATTTCAGTATAATGGGTGTGTTCCTTATCTTCTCCTACTGTCTAAACTCTTCTCCATGGCTGGACCCCCAAATAATATTCCTTGACGTGCTAAGGGGTATCTAGGGAGTGGGATAGGTTTAATAACTACCCTAACCCTAACGCGTACCCTAACCCTAACCCCTACCCTAACCCTAACACGAACCCTAATCCTAACCCGTACCCTAAACCGAGCCCTAACCTTCAAACTAACCCTAACCCTAACCCTAACCCATACCCTACGCCGTACACGAACCCGTACCCGAACCCGTACCCTAAGCCGTACCCTAAAGCTAACCCTAACCCTAACCCTAACCCTAAGCTACCCTTGACTGCTTCTGCCTCCAATAGATTTCCTAAGCACTAGTGTTTTAAGGAACAGGTTAAAAAGAGAATCCTAATGTGATTTCTTGATAATGGGTGTGTTCCTTATTTTCTCCTAGTGTCTAAACTCTTCTCCATGGCTGGACCCCCAAATAATATTCCTTGACGTGCTAAGGGGTATCTAGAGAGTGGGATAGGTTTAATAACTACCCTAACCCTAACGCGTACCCTAAACCTAACCCCTACCCTAACCCTAACACGTACCCTAATCCTAACCCGTACCCTAAACCGAGCCCTAACCCTCAAACTAACCCTAACCCTAACCCTAACCCATACCCTACGCCGTACCCGAACCCGTACCCGAACCCGTACCCTAAGCCATACCCTAACCCTAACCCTAACCGTAACCCTAACCCTAAGCTACCCTTGACTGCTTCTGCCTCCAATAGATTTCGTAAGCACTAGTGTTTTAAGGAACAGGTTAAAAAGAGAATCCTAAAGTGATTTCAGGATAATGGGTGTGTTCCTTATCTTCTCCTAGTGTCTAAACTCTTCTCCATGGCTGGACCCCCAAATAATATTCCTTGACGTGCTAAGGGGTATCTAGAGAGTGGGATAGGTTTAATAACTACGCTAAACCTAACGCGTACCCTAACCCTAACCCCTACCCTAACCCTAACACGAACCCTTATCCTAACCCGTACCCTAAACCGAGCCCTAACCTTCAAACTAACCCTAACCCTAACCCAAACCCATACACTACGCCGTACACGAACCCGTACCCGAACCCGTACCCTAAGCCGTGTCCTAACCCTAGCCCTAACCCTAACACTAACCCTAAGCTACCCTTGACTGCTTCTGCCTCCAATAGATTTCCTAAGCACTAGTGTTTTAAGGAACAGGTTAAAAAGAGAATCCTAATGTGATTTCTTGATAATGGGTGTGTTCCTTATCTTCTCCTAGTGTCTAAACTCTTCTCCATGGCTGGACCCCAAAATAATATTCCTTGACGTGCTAAGGGGTATCTAGAGAGTGGGATAGGTTTAATAACTACCCTAACCCTAACGCGTACCCTAACCCTAACCCCTACCCTAACCCTAACACGAACCCTAATCCTAACCCGTACCCTAAACCGAGCCCTAACCTTCAAACTAACCCTAACCCTAACCCTAACCCACACCCTACGCCGTACACGAACCCGTACCCGAACCCGTACCCTAAGCCGTACCCTAACCCTAACCCTAACCCTAAGCTACCCTTGACTGCTTCTGCCTCCAATAGATTTCCTAAGCACTAGTGTATTAAGGAACAGGTTAAAAAGAGAATCCTAATGTGATTTCAGGATAATGGGTGTGTTCCTTATCTTCTCCTAGTGTCTAAACTCTTCTCCATGGCTGGACCCCAAAATAATATTCCTTGACGTGCTAAGGGGTATCTAGAGAGTGGGATAGGTTTAATAACTACCCTAACCCTAACGCGTACCCTAACCCTAACCCCTACCCTAACCCTAACACGAACCCTAATCCTAACCCGTACCCTAAACCGAGCCCTAACCTTCAAACTAACCCTAACCCTAACCCTAACCCATACCCTACGCCGTACACGAACCCGTACCCGAACCCGTACCCTAAGCCGTACCCTAACCCTAACCCTAACCCTAAGCTACCCTTGACTGCTTCTGCCTCCAATAGATTTCCTAAGCACTAGTGTATTAAGGAACAGGTTAAAAAGAGAATCCTAATGTGATTTCAGGATAATGGGTGTGTTCCTTATCTTCTCCTACTGTCTAAATTCTTCTCCATGGCTGGACCCCCAAATAATATTCCTTGACGTGCTAAGGGGTATCTAGGGAGTGGGATAGGTTTAATAACTACCCTAAACCTAACGCGTACCCTAACCCTAACCCCTACCCTAACCCTAACACGAACCCTAATCCTAACCCGTACCGTAAACCGAGCCCTAACCTTCAAACTAACCCTAACCCTAACCCTAACCCTAACCCTAACCCTAACCCGAACCCGTACCCGAACCCGTACCCTAAGCCGTACCCTAACCCAAACCCTAACCCTAAGCTACCCTTGACTGCTTCTGCCTCCAATAGATTTCCTAAGCAATAGTGTTTTAAGGAACAGGTTAAAAAGAGAATCCTAATGTGATTTATTGATAATGGGTGTGTTCCTTATCTTCTCCTAGTGTCTAAACTCTTCTCCATGGCTGGACCCCCAAATAATATTCCTTGACGTGCTAAGGGGTATCTAGAGAGTGGGATAGGTTTAATAACTACCCTAACCCTAACGCGTACCCTAAACCTAACCCCTACCCTAAACCTAACACGTACCCTAATCCTAACCCGTAACCTAAACCGAGCCCTAACCCTCAAACTAACCCTAACCCTAAACCTAACACATACCCTACGCCGTACCCGAACCCGTAACCGAACCCGTACCCGAACCCGTACCCTAAGCCGTACCCTAACCCTAACCCTAACCCTAAGCTACCCTTGACTGCTTCTGCCTCCAATAGATTTCCTAAGCACTAGTGTATTAAGGAACAGGTTAAAAAGAGAATCCTAATGTGATTTCAGGATAATGGGTGTGTTCCTTATCTTCTCCTAGTGTCTAAACTCTTCTCCATGGCTGGACCCCAAAATAATATTCCTTGACGTGCTAAGGGGTATCTAGAGAGTGGGATAGGTTTAATAACTACCCTAACCCTAACGCGTACCCTAACCCTAACCCCTACCCTAACCCTAACACGAACCCTAATCCTAACCCGTACCCTAAACCGAGCCCTAACCTTCAAACTAACCCTAACCCTAACCCTAACCCATACCCTACGCCGTACACGAACCCGTACCCGAACCCGTACCCTAAGCCGTACCCTAACCCTAACCCTAACCCTAAGCTACCCTTGACTGCTTCTGCCTCCAATAGATTTCCTAAGCACTAGTGTATTAAGGAACAGGTTAAAAAGAGAATCCTAATGTGATTTCAGGATAATGGGTGTGTTCCTTATCTTCTCCTACTGTCTAAATTCTTCTCCATGGCTGGACCCCCAAATAATATTCCTTGACGTGCTAAGGGGTATCTAGGGAGTGGGATAGGTTTAATAACTACCCTAAACCTAACGCGTACCCTAACCCTAACCCCTACCCTAACCCTAACACGAACCCTAATCCTAACCCGTACCCTAAACCGAGCCCTAACCTTCAAACTAACCCTAACCCTAACCCTAACCCTAACCCTAACCCTAACCCGAACCCGTACCCGAACCCATACCCTAAGCCGTACCCTAACCCTAACCCTAACCCTAAGCTACCCTTGACTGCTTCTGCCTCCAATAGATTTCCTAAGCACTAGTGTTTTAAGGAACAGGTTAAAAAGAGAATCCTAATGTGATTTCTTGATAATGGGTGTGTTCCTTATCTTCTCCTAGTGTCTAAACTCTTCTCCATGGCTGGACCCCCAAATAATATTCCTTGACGTGCTAAGGGGTATCTAGAGAGTGGGATAGGTTTAATAACTACCCTAACCCTAACGCGTACCCTAACCCTAACCCCAACCCTAACCCTAACACGTACCCTAATCCTAACCCGTACCCTAAACCGAGCCCTAACCTTCAAACTAACCCTAACCCTAACCCATACCCTACGCCGTACACGAACCCGTACCCGAAACCGTACCCTAAGCCGTACCCTAGCACTAACCCTAACCCTAAACCTAACCCTAACCTTAAGCTACCCTTGACTGCTTCTGCCTCCAATAGATTTCCTAAGCACTAGTGTTTTAAGGAACAGGTTAAAAAGAGAATCCTAATGTGATTTCTTGATAATGGGTGTGTTCCTTATCTTCTCCTAGTGTCTAAACTCTTCTCCATGGCTGGACACCCAAATAATATTCCTTGACGTGCTAAGGGGTATCTAGAGAGTGGGATAGGTTTAATAACTACCCTAACCGTAACGCGTACCCTAACCCTAACACGTACCCTAATCCTAACCCGTACCCTAAACCGAGCCCTAACCCTCAAACTAACCCTAACCCTAACCCTAACCCATACCCTACGCCGTACCCGAACCCGTACCCGAACCTGTACCCTAAGCCGTACCCTAACCCTAACCCTAACCCTAACCCTAAGCTACCCTTGACTGCTTCTGCCTCCAATAGATTTCCTAAGCACTAGTGTTTTAAGGAACAGGTTAAAAAGAGAATCCTAATGTGATTTCTTGATAATGGGTGTGTTCCTTATCTTCTCCTAGTGTCTAAACTCTTCTCCATGGCTGGACACCCAAATAATATTCCTTGACGTGCTAAGGGGTATCTAGAGAGTGGGATAGGTTTAATAACTACCCTAACCCTAACGCGTACCCTAACCCTAACCCCTACCCTAACCCTAACACGTACCCTAATCCTAACCCGTACCCTACACCGAGCCCTAACCCTCAAACTAACCCTAACCCTAACCCTAACCCATATCGTACGCCATACCCAAACCCGTACCCGAACCCGTACCCGAACCCGTACCCTAAGCCGTACCCTAACCCAAACCCTAACCCTAAGCTACCCTTGACTGCTTCTGCCTCCAATAGATTTCCTAAGCACTAGTGTTTTAAGGAACAGGTTAAAAAGAGAATCCTAATGTGATTTATTGATAATGGGTGTGTTCCTTATCTTCTCCTAGTGTCTAAACTCTTCTCCATGGCTGGACCCCCAAATAATATTCCTTGACGTGCTAAGGAGTATCTAGAGAGTGGGATAGGTTTAATAACTACCCTAACCCTAACGCGTACCCTAACCCTAACCCCTACCCTAACCCTAACACGTACCCTAATCCTAACCCGTAACCTAAACCGAGCCCTAACCCTCAAACTAACCCTAACCCTAAACCTAACCCATACCCTACGCCATACCCGAACCCGTACCCGAACCCGTACCCGAACCCGTACCCTAAGCCGTACCCTAACCCTAACCCTAACCCTAAGCTACCCTTGACTGCTTCTGCCTCCAATAGATTTCCTAAGCACTAGTGTTTTAAGGAACAGGTTAAAAAGAGAATCCTAATGTGATTTCTTGATAATGGGTGTGTTCCTTATCTTTTCCTAGTGTCTAAACTCTTCTCCATGGCTGGACCCCCAAATAATATTCCTTGACGTGCTAAGGGGTATCTAGAGAGTGGGATAGGTTTAATAACTACCCTAACCCTAACGCGTACCCTAACCCTAACCCCTACCCTAACCCTAACACGTACCCTAACCCTAACCCGTACCCTAAGCCGTACCCTAACCCAAACCCTAACCCTAAGCTACCCTTGACTGCTTCTGCCTCCAATAGATTTCCTAAGCACTAGTGTTTTAAGGAACAGGTTAAAAAGAGAATCCTAATGTGATTTATTGATAATGGGTGTGTTCCTTATCTTCTCCTAGTGTCTAAACTCTTCTCCATGGCTGGACCCCCAAATAATATTCCTTGACGTGCTAAGGGGTATCTAGAGAGTGGCATAGGTTTAATAACTACCCTAACCCTAACGCGTACCCTAACCCTAACCCCTACCCTAACCCTAACACGTACCCTAATCCTAACCCGTAACCTAAACCGAGCCCTAACCCTCAAACTAACCCTAACCCTAAACCTAACCCATACCCTACGCCGTACCCGAACCCGTAACCGAACCCGTACCCGAACCCGTACCCTAAGCCGTACCCTAACCCTAACCCTAACCCTAAGCTACCCTTGACTGCTTCTGCCTCCAATAGATTTCCTAAGCACTAGTGTTTTAAGGAACAGGTTAAAAAGAGAATCCTAATGTGATTTCTTGATAATGGGTGTGTTCCTTATCTTCTCCTAGTGTCTAAACTCTTCTCCATGGCTGGACCCCCAAATAATATTCCTTGACGTGCTAAGGGGTATCTAGAGAGTGGGATATGTTTAATAACTACCCTGACCCTAACGCGTACCCTAACCCTAACCCCTACCCTAACCCTAACACGTACCCTAATCCTAACACGTAACCTAAACCGAGCCCTAACCCTCAAACTAACCCTAACCCTAAACCTAACCCATACCCTACGCCGTACCCGAACCCGTACCCGAACCCGTACCCAAACCCGTACCCTAAGCCGTACGCTAACCCTAACCCTAACCCTAAGCTACCCTTGACTGCTTCTGCCTCCAATAGATTTTCTAAGCACTAGTGTTTTAAGGAACAGGTTAAAAAGAGAATCCTAATGTGATTTCTTGATAATGGGTGTATTCCTTATCTTCTCCTAGTGTCTAAACTCTTCTCCATGGCTGGACCCCCAAATAATATTCCTTGACGTGCTAAGGGGTATCTAGAGAGTGGGATAGGTTTAATAACTACCCTAACCCTAACGCATACCCTAACCCTAACCCCTACCCTAACCCTAACACGTACCCTAATCCTAACCCGTACCCTAAACCGAGCCCTAACCTTCAAACTAACCCTAAACCTAACCCATACCCTACGCCGTACACGAACCCGTACCCGAAACCGTACCCTAAGCCGTACCCTAACCCTAACCCTAACCCTAAACCTAACCCTAACCCTAAGCTACCCTTGACTGCTTCTGCCTCCAATAGATTTCCTAAGCACTAGTGTTTTAAGGAACAGGTTAAAAAGAGAATCCTAATGTGATTTCTTGATAATAAGTGTGTTCCTTATCTTCTCCTAGTGTCTAAACTCTTCTCCATGGCTGGACACCCAAATAATATTCCTTGACGTGCTAAGGGGTATCTAGAGAGTGGGATAGGTTTAATAACTACCCTATCCCTAACGCGTACCCTAACCCTAACACGTACCCTAATCCTAACCCGTACCCTAAACCGAGCCCTAACCCTCAAACTAACCCTAACCCTAACCCTAACCCATACCCTACGCCGTACCCGAACCCGTACCCGAACCCGTAACCTAAGCCGTACCCTAAAGCTAACCCTAACCCTAACCCTAACCCTAACCCTAAGCTACCCTTTACTGCTTCTGCCTCCAATAGATTTCCTAAGCACTAGTGTTTTAAGGAACAGGTTAAAAAGAGAATCCTAATGTGATTTCTTGATAATGGGTGTGTTCCTTATCTTCTCCTAGTGTCTAAACTCTTCTCCATGGCTGGACCCCCAAATAATATTCCTTGACGTGCTAAGGGTTATCTAGAGAGTGGGATAGGTTTAATAACTACCCTAACCCTAACGCGTACCCTAACCCTAACCTCTACCCTAACCCTAAGACGTACCCTAATCCTAACCCGTAACCTAAACCGAGCCCTAACCCTCAAACTAACCCTAACGCTAACCCTAACCCATACCCTACGCCATACCCGAACCCGTACCCGAACCCGTACCCTAAGCCATACCTAACCCTAACCATAACCCTAACCCTAAACCTAACCCTAAGCTACCCTTGACTGCTTCTGCCTCCAATAGATTTCCTAAGCACTAGTGTATTAAGGAACAGGTTAAAAAGAGAATCCTAATGTGATTTCAGGATAATGGGTGTGTTCCTTATCTTCTCCTACTGTCTAAACTCTTCTCCATGGCTGGACCCCCAAATAATATTCCTTGACGTGCTAAGGGGTATCTAGGGAGTGGGATAGGTTTAATAACTACCCTACCCCTAACGCGTACCCTAACCCGAACCCCTACCCTAAACCTAACACGAACCCTAATCCTAACCCGTACCCTAAACCGAGCCCTAACCTTCAAACTAACCCTAACCCTAACCCTAACCCATACGCTACGCCGTACACGAACCCGTACCCGAACCCGTACCCTAAGCCGTACCCTAACCCTAACCCTAACCCTAAGCTACCCTTGACTGCTTCTGCCTCCAATAGATTTCTTAAGCACTAGTGTTTTAAGGAACAGGTTAAAAAGAGAATCCTAATGTGATTTATTGATAATGGGTGTGTTCCTTATCTTCTCCTAGTGTCTAAACTCTTCTCCATGGCTGGACCCCCAAATAATATTCCTTGACGTGCTAAGGGGTATCTAGAGAGTGGGATAGGTTTAATAACTACCCTAACCCTAACGCGTACCCTAACCCTAACCCCTACCCTAACCCTAACACGTACCCTAATCCTAACACGTAACCTAAACCGAGCCCTAACCCTCAAACTAACCCTAATCCTAAACCTAACCCATACCCTACGCCGTACCCGAACCCGTACCCGAACCCGTACCCGAACCCGTACCCTAAGCCGTACCCTAACCCTAACCCTAACCCTAAGCTACCCTTGACTGCTTCTGCCTCCAATAGATTTCCTAAGCACTAGTGTTTTTAGGAACAGGTTAAAAAGAGAATCCTAATGTGATTTCTTGATAATGGGTGTGTTCCTTATCTTCTCCTAGTGTATAAACTCTTATCCATGGCTGGACCCCCAAATAATATTCCTTGACGTGCTAAGGGGTATCTAGAGTGTGGGATAGGTTTAATAACTACCCTAACCCTAACGCGTACCCTAACCCTAACCCCTACCCTAACCCTAACACGTACCCTAATCCTAACCCGTAACCTAAACCGAGCCCTAACCCTCAAACTAACCCTAACCCTAAACCTAACCCATACCCTACGCCGTACCCGAACCCGTACCCTAAGCCGTACCCTAACCCTAACCCTAACCCTAAGCTACCCTTGACTGCTTCTGCCTCCAATAGATTTCCTAAGCACTAGTGTTTTAAGGAACAGGTTAAAAAGAGAATCCTAATGTGATTTCAGGATAATGGGTGTGTTCCTTATCTTCTCCTAGTGTCTAAACTCTTCTCCATGGCTGGACCCCCGAATAATATTCCTTGAAGTGCTAAGGGGTATGTAGAGAGTGGGATAGGTTTAATAACTACCCTAACCCTAACGCGTACCCTAACCCTAACCCCTACCCTAACCCTAACACGTACCCTAATCCTAACCCGTAACCTAAACCGAGCCCTAACCCTCAAACTAACCCTAACCCTAATCCTAACCCATACCCTACGCCGTACCCGAACCCGTAACCGAACCCGTACCCGAACCCGTACCCAAAGCCGTACCCTAACCCTAACCCTAACCCTAAGCTACCCTTGACTGCTTCTGCCTCCAATAGATTTCCTAAGCACTAGTGTTTTAAGGAACAGGTTAAAAAGAGAATCCTAATGTGATTTCTTGATAATGGGTGTGTTCCTTATCTTCTCCTAGTGTCTAAACTCTTCTCCATGGCTGGACCCCCAAATAATATTCCTTGACGTGCTAATGGTTATCTAGAGAGTGGGATAGGTTTAATAACTACCCTAACCCTAACGCGTACCCTAACCCTAACCTCTACCCTAACCCTAAGACGTACCCTAATCCTAACCCGTAACCTAAACCGAGCCCTAACCCTCAAACTAACCCTAACCATAACCCTAACCCATACCCTACGCCATACCCGAACCCGTACCCGAACCCGTACACTAAGCCGTACCTAACCCTAACCATAACCCTAACCCTAAACCTAACCCTAAGCTACCCTTGACTGCTTCTGCCTCCAATAGATTTCCTAAGCACTAGTGTATTAAGGAACAGGTTAAAAAGAGAATCCTAATGTGATTTCAGGATAATGGGTGTGTTCCTTATCTTCTCCTACTGTCTAAACTCTTCTCCATGGCTGGACCCCCAAATAATATTCCTTGACGTGCTAAGGGGTATCTAGGGAGTGGGATAGGTTTAATAACTACCCTACCCCTAACGCGTACCCTAACCCTAACCCCTACCCTAAACCTAACACGAACCCTAATCCTAACCCGTACCCTAAACCGAGCCCTAACCTTCAAACTAACCCTAACCCTAACCCTAACCCATACGCTACGCCGTACACGAACCCGTACCCGAACCCGTACCCTAACCCTAACCCTAACCCTAAGCTACCCTTGACTGCTTCTGCCTCCAATAGATTTCTTAAGCACTAGTGTTTTAAGGAACAGGTTAAAAAGAGAATCCTAATGTGATTTATTGATAATGGGTGTGTTCCTTATCTTCTCCTAGTGTCTAAACTCTTCTCCATGGCTGGACCCCCAAATAATATTCCTTGACGTGCTAAGGGGTATCTAGAGAGTGGCATAGGTTTAATAACTACCCTAACCCTAACGCGTACCCTAACCCTAACCCCTACCCTAACCCTAACACGTACCCTAATCCTAACCCGTAACCTAAACCGAGCCCTAACCCTCAAACTAACCCTAACCCTAAACCTAACCCATACCCTACGCCGTACCCGAACCCGTACCCGAACCCGTACCCGAACCCGTACCCTAAGCCGTACCCTAACCCTAACCCTAACCCTAAGCTACCCTTGACTGCTTCTGCCTCCAATAGATTTCCTAAGCACTAGTGTTTTAAGGAACAGGTTAAAAAGAGAATCCTAATGTGATTTCAGGATAATGGGTGTGTTCCTTATCTTCTCCTAGTGTCTAAACTCTTCTCCATGGCTGGACCCCCAAATAATATTCCTTGACGTGCTAAGGGGTATGTAGAGAGTGGGATAGGTTTAATAACTACCCTAACCCTAACGCGTACCCTAACCCTAACCCCTAACCTAACCCTAACACGTACCCTAATCCTAACCAGTAACCTAAACCGAGCCCTAACCCTCAAACTAACCCTAACCCTAAACCTAACCCATACCCTACGCCGTACCCGAACCCGTAACCGAACCCGTACCCGAACCCGTACCCTAAGCCGTACCCTAACCCTAACCCTAACCCTAAGCTACCCTTGACTGCTTCTGCCTCCAATAGATTTCCTAAGCACTAGTGTTTTAAGGAACAGGTTAAAAAGAGAATCCTAATGTGATTTCTTGATAATGGGTGTGTTCCTTATCTTCTCCTAGTGTCTAAACTCTTCTCCATGGCTGGACCCCCAAATAATATTCCTTGACGTGCTAAGGGGTATCTAGAGAGTGGGATAGGTTTAATAACTACCCTAACCCTAACGCGTACCCTAACCCTAACCCCTACCCTAACCCTAACACGTACCCTAATCCTAACCCGTACCCTAAACCGAGCCCTAACCTTCAAACTAAACCTAACCCTAACCCATACCCTACGCCGTACACGAACCCGTACCCGAAACCGTACCCTAAGCCGTACCCTAACCCTAACCCTAACCCTAAACCTAACCCTAACCCTAAGCTACCCTTGACTGCTTCTGCCTCCAATAGATTTCCTAAGCACTAGTGTTTTAAGGAACAGGTTAAAAAGAGAATCCTAATGTGATTTCTTGATAATGGGTGTGTTCCTTATCTTCTCCTAGTGTCTAAACTCTTCTCCATGGCTGGACACCCAAATAATATTCCTTGACGTGCTAAGGGGTATCTAGAGAGTGGGATAGGTTTAATAACTACCCTAACCCTAACGCGTACCCTAACCCTAACACGTACCCTAATCCTAACCCGTACCCTAAACCGAGCCCTAACCCTCAAACTAACCCTAACCCTAACCCTAACCCATACCCTACTCCGTACCCGAACCCGTACCCGAACCCGTACCCTAAGCCGTACCCTAAAGCTAACCCTAACCCTAACCCTAACCCTAACCCTAAGCTACCCTTGACTGCTTCTGCCTCCAATAGATTTCCTAAGCACTAGTGTTTTAAGGAACAGGTTAAAAAGAGAATCCTAATGTGATTTCTTGATAATGGGTGTGTTCCTTAACTTCTCCTAGTGTCTAAACTCTTCTCCATGGCTGGACCCCCAAATAATATTCCTTGACGTGCTAAGGGTTATCTAGAGAGTGGGATAGGTTTAATAACTACCCTAACCCTAACGCGTACCCTAACCCTAACCTCTACCCTAACCCTAACACGTACCCTAATCCTAACCCGTAACCTAAACCGAGCCCTAACCCTCAAACTAACCCTAACCCTAACCCTAACCCATACCCTACGCCATACCCGAACCCGTACCCGAACCCGTACACTAAGCCGTACCTAACCCTAACCATAACCCTAACCCTAAACCTAACCCTAACCCTAACCCTAAGCTACCCTTGACTGCTTCTGCCTCCAATAGATTTCCTAAGCACTAGTGTTTTAAGGAACAGGTTAAAAAGAGAATCCTAATGTGATTTCAGGATAATGGGTGTGTTCCTTATCTTCTCCTACTGTCTAAACTCTTCTCCATGGCTGGACCCCCAAATAATATTCCTTGACGTGCTAAGGGGTATCTAGGGAGTGGGATAGGTTTAATAACTACCCTAACCCTAACGCGTACCCTAACCCTAACCCCTACCCTAACCCTAACACGAACCCTAATCCTAACCCGTACCCTAAACCGAGCCCTAACCTTCAAACTAACCCTAACCCTAACCCTAACCCATACGCTACGCCGTACACGAACCCGTACCCGAACCCGTACCCTAAGCCGTACCCTAACCCTAACCCTAACCCTAAGCTACCCTTGACTGCTTCTGCCTCCAATAGATTTCTTAAGCACTAGTGTTTTAAGGAACAGGTTAAAAAGAGAATCCTAATGTGATTTATTGATAATGGGTGTGTTCCTTATCTTCTCCTAGTGTCTAAACTCTTCTCCATGGCTGGACCCCCAAATAATATTCCTTGACGTGCTAAGGGGTATCTAGAGAGTGGGATAGGTTTAATAACTACCCTAACCCTAACGCATACCCTAACCCTAACCCCTACCCTAACTCTAACACGTACCCTAATCCTAACCCGTACCCTAAACCGAGCCCTAACCTTCAAACTAACCCTAACCCTAACCCATAACCTACGCCGTACACGAACCCGTACCCGAAACCATACCCTAAGCCGTACCCTAACCCTAACCCTAACCCTAAACCTAACCCTAACCCTAAGCTACCCTTGACTGCTTCTGCCTTCAATAGATTTCCTAAGCACTAGTGTTTTAAGGAACAGGTTAAAAAGAGAATCCTAATGTGATTTCTTGATAATGGGTGTGTTCCTTATCTTCTCCTAGTGTCTAAACTCTTCTCCATGGCTGGACACCCAAATAATATTCCTTGACGTGCTAAGGGGTATCTAGAGAGTGGGATAGGTTTAATAACTACCCTAACCCTAACGCGTACCCTAACCCTAACACGTACCCTAATCCTAACCCGTACCCTAAACCGAGCCCTAACCCTCAAACTAACCCTAACCCTAACCCTAACCCATACCCTACGCCGTACCCGAACCCGTACCCGAACCCATACTCTAAGCCGTACCCTAAAGCTAACCCTAACCCTAACCCTAACCCTAACCCTAAGCTACCCTTGACTGCTTCTGCCTCCAATAGATTTCCTAAGCACTAGTGTTTTAAGGAACAGGTTAAAAAGAGAATCCTAATGTGATTTCTTGATAATGGGTGTGTTCCTTATCTTCTCCTAGTGTCTAAACACTTCTCCATGGCTGGACCCCCAAATAATATTCCTTGACGTGCTAAGGGTTATCTAGAGAGTGGGATAGGTTTAATAACTACCCTAACCCTAACGCGTACCCTAACCCTAACCTCTACCCTAACCCTAAGACGTACCCTAATCCTAACCCGTAACCTAAACCGAGCCCTAACCCTCAAACTAACCCTAACCCTAACCCTAACCCATACCCTACGCCATACCCGAACCCGTACCCGAACCCGTACCCGAACCCGTACCCTAAGCCGTACCCTAACCCTAACCCTAACCCTAAGCTACCCTTGACTGCTTCTGCCTCCAATAGATTTCCTAAGCACTAGTGTTTTAAGGAACAGGTTAAAAAGAGAATCCTAATGTGATTTCTTGATAATGGGTGTGTTCCTTATCTTTTCCTAGTGTCTAAACTCTTCTCCATGGCTGGACCCCCAAATAATATTCCTTGACGTGCTAAGGGGTATCTAGAGAGTGGGATAGGTTTAATAACTACCCTAACCCTAACGCGTACCCTAACCCTAACCCCTACCCTAACCCTAACACGAACCCTAATCCTAACCCGTACCCTAAACCGAGCCCTAACCTTCAAACTAACCCTAACCCTAACCCTAACCCATACGCTACGCCGTACACGAACCCGTACCCGAACCCGTACCCTAAGCCGTACCCTAACCCTAACCCTAACCCTAAGCTACCCTTGACTGCTTCTGCCTCCAATAGATTTCTTAAGGACTAGTGTTTTAAGGAACAGGTTAAAAAGAGAATCCTAATGTGATTTCTTGATAATGGGTGTGTTCCTTATCTTCTCCTAGTGTCTAAACTCTTCTCCATGGCTGGACCCCCTAATAATATTCCTTGACGTGCTAAGGGGTATCTAGAGAGTGGGATAGGTTTAATAACTACCCTAACCCTAACGCGTACCCTAACCCTAACCCCTACCCTAACCCTAACACGTACCCTAATCCTAACCCGTAACCTAAACCGAGCCCTAACCCTCAAACTAACCCTAACCCTAAACCTAACCCATACCCTACGCCGTACCCGAACCCGTACCCGAACCCGTACCCGAACCCGTACCCTAAGCCGTACCCTAACCCTAACCCTAACCCTAAGCTACCCTTGACTGCTTCTGCCTCCAATAGATTTCCTAAGCACTAGTGTATTAAGGAACAGGTTAAAAAGAGAATCCTAATGTGATTTCAGGATAATGGGTGTGTTCCTTATCTTCTCCTACTGTCTAAATTCTTCTCCATGGCTGGACCCCCAAATAATATTCCTTGACGTGCTAAGGGGTATCTAGGGAGTGGGATAGGTTTAATAACTACCCTAAACCTAACGCGTACCCTAACCCTAACCCCTACCCTAACCCTAACACGAACCCTAATCCTAACCCGTACCCTAAACCGAGCCCTAACCTTCAAACTAACCCTAACCCTAACCCTAACCCATACCCTACGCCGTACACGAACCCGTACCCGAACCCGTACCCTAAGCCGTACCCTAACCCTAACCCTAACCCTAACCCCAACCCTAAGCTACCCTTGACTGCTTCTGCCTCCAATAGATTTCCTAAGCACTAGTGTTTTAAGGAACAGGTTAAAAAGAGAATCCTAATGTGATTTCTTGATAATGGGTGTGTTCCTTATCTTCTCCTAGTGTCTAAACTCTTCTCCATGGCTGGACACCCAAATAATATTCCTTGACGTGCTAAGGGGTATCTAGAGAGTGGGATAGGTTTAATAACTACCCTAACCCTAACGCGTACCCTAACCCTAACCCCTACCCTAACCCTAACACGTACCCTAATCCTAACCCGTACCCTACACCGAGCCCTAACCCTCAAACTAACCCTAACCCTAACCCTAACCCATATCGTACGCCATACCCAAACCCGTACCCGAACCCGTACCCGAACCCGTACCCTAAGCCGTACCCTAACCCAAACCCTAACCCTAAGCTACCCTTGACTGCTTCTGCCTCCAATAGATTTCCTAAGCACTAGTGTTTTAAGGAACAGGTTAAAAAGAGAATCCTAATGTGATTTATTGATAATGGGTGTGTTCCTTATCTTCTCCTAGTGTCTAAACTCTTCTCCATGGCTGGACCCCCAAATAATATTCCTTGACGTGCTAAGGGGTATCTAGAGAGTGGGATAGGTTTAATAACTACCCTAACCCTAACGCGTACCCTAACCCTAACCCCTACCCTAACCCTAACACGAAACCTAATCCTAACCCGTAACCTAAACCGAGCCCTAACCCTCAAACTAACCCTAACCCTAAACCTAACCCATACCCTACGCCGTACCCGAACCCGTAACCGAACCCGTACCCGAACCCGTACCCTAAGCCGTACCCTAACCCTAACCCTAACCCTAAGCTACCCTTGACTGCTTCTGCCTCCAATAGATTTCCTAAGCACTAGTGTTTTAAGGAACAGGTTAAAAAGAGAATCCTAATGTGATTTCTTGATAATGGGTGTGTTCCTTATCTTCTCCTAGTGTCTAAACTCTTCTCCATGGCTGGACCCCCAAATAATATTCCTTGACGTGCTAAGGGGTATCTAGAGAGTGGGATAGGTTTAATAACTACCCTAACCCTAACGCGTACCCTAACCCTAACCCCTACCCTAACCCTAACACGTACCCTAATCCTAACCCGTACCCTAAACCGAGCCCTAACCTTCAAACTAACCCTAACCCTAACCCATACCCTACGCCGTACACGAACCCGTACCCGAAACCGTACCCTAAGCCGTACCCTAACCCTAACCCTAACCCTAAACCTAACCCTAACCCTAAGCTACCCTTGACTGCTTCTGCCTCCAATAGATTTCCTAAGCACTAGTGTTTTAAGGAACAGGTTAAAAAGAGAATCCTAATGTGATTTCTTGATAATGGGTGTGTTCCCTATCTTCTCCTAGTGTCTAAACTCTTCTCCATGGCTGGACCCCCAAATAATATTCCTTGACGTGCTAAGGGGTATCTAGAGAGTGGGATAGGTTTAATAACTACCCTAACCCTAACGCGTACCCTAACCCTAACCCCTACCCTAACCCTAACACGTACCCTAATCCTAACCCGTACCCTAAACCGAGCCCTAACCTTCAAACTAACCCTAACCCTAACCCATACCCTACGCCGTACACGAACCCGTACCCGAAACCGTACCCTAAGCCGTACCCTAACCCTAACCCTAACCCTAAACCTAACCCTAACCCTAAGCTACCCTTGACTGCTTCGGCCTCCAATAGATTTCCTAAGCACTAGTGTTTTAAGGAACAGGTTAAAAAGAGAATCCTAATGTGATTTCTTGATAATGGGTGTGTTCCTTATATTCTCCTAGTGTCTAAACTCTTCTCCATGGCTGGACACCCAAATAATATTCCTTGACGTGCTAAGGGGTATCTAGAGAGTGGGATAGGTTTAATAACTACCCTAACCCTAACGCGTACCCTAACCCTAACACGTACCCTAATCCTAACCCGTACCCTAAACCGAGCCCTAACCCTCAAACTAACCCTAACCCTAACCCTAACCCTAACCCTAAAGCTAACCCTAACCCTAACCCTAACCCTAACCCTAAGCTACCCTTGACTGCTTCTGCCTCCAATAGATTTCCTAAGCACTAGTGTTTTAAGGAACAGGTTAAAAAGAGAATCCTAATGTGATTTCTTGATAATGGGTGTGTTCCTCATCTTCTCCTAGTGTCTAAACTCTTCTCCATGGCTGGACCCCCAAATAATATTCCTTGACGTGCTAAGGGTTATCTAGAGAGTGGGATAGGTTTAATAACTACCCTAACCCTAACGCGTACACTAACCCTAACCCCTACCCTAACCCTAAGACGTACCCTAATCCTAACAAGTAACCTAAACCGAGCCCTAACCCTCAAACTAACCCTAACCCTAACCCTAACCCAGACCCTACGCCATACCCGAACCCGTACCCGAACCCGTACACTAAGCCGTACCCTAACCCTAACCCTAACCCTAACCCTAAACCTAAACCTAACCCTAACCCTAAGCTACCCTTCACTGCTTCTGCCTCCAATAGATTTCCTAAGCACTAGTGTATTAAGGAACAGGTTAAAAAGAGAATCCTAATGTGATTTCAGGATAATGGGTGTGTTCCTTATCTTCTCCTACTGTCTAAACTCTTCTCCATGGCTGGTCCCCCAAATAATATTCCTTGACGTGCTAAGGGGTATCTAGGGAGTGGGATAGGTTTAATAACTACCCTAACCCTATCGCGTACCCTAACCCTAACCCCTACCCTAACCCTAACACGAACCCTAATCCTAACCCGTACCCTAAACCGAGCCCTAACCTTCAAACTAACCCTAACCCTAACCCTAACCCATACCCTACGCCGTACACGAACCCGTACCCGAACCCGTACCCTAAGCCGTACCCTAACCCTAACCCTGACCCTAAGCTATCCTTGACTGCTTCTGCCTCCAATAGATTTCCTAAGCACTAGTGTTTTAAGGAACAAGTTAAAAAGAGAATCCTAATGTGATTTCTTGATAATGGGTGTGTTCCTTATCTTCTCCTAGTGTCTAAACTCTTCTCCATGGCTGGACCCCCAAATAATATTCTTTGACGTGCTAAGGGGTATCTAGAGAGTGGGATAGGTTTAATAACTACCCTAACCCTAACGCGTACCCTAAACCTAACCCCTACCCTAACACTAACACGTACCCTAATCCTAACCCGTACCCTAAACCGAGCCCTAACCCTCAAATTAACCCTAACCCTAACCCTAACCCATACCCTACGCCGTACCCGAACCCGTACCCGAACCCGTACCCTAAGCCGTACCCTAAAGCTAACCCTAACCCTAACCCTAACCCTAAGCTACCCTTGACTGCTTCTGCCTCCAATAGATTTCCTAAGCACTAGTGTTTTAAGGAAAAGGTTAAAAAGAGAATCCTAATGTGATTTCTTGATAATGGGTGTGTTCCTCATCTTCTCCTAGTGTCTAAACTCTTCTCCATGGCTGGACCCCCAAATAATATTCCTTGACGTGATAAGGGCTATCTAGGGAGTGGGATAGGTTTAATAACTACCCTAACCCTAACGCGTACCCTAACCCTAACCCCTACCCTAACCCTAAGACGTATCCTAATCCTAACCCGTAACCTAAACCGAGCCCTAACCCTCAAACTAACCCTAACCCTAACCCTAACCCATACCCTACGCCATACCCGAACCCGTACCCGAACCCGTACCCTAAGCCGTACCCTAACCCTAACCCTGACCCTAAGCTACCCTTGACTGCTTCTGCCTCCAATAGATTTCCTAAGCACTAGTGTTTTAAGGAACAGGTTAAAAAGAGAATCCTAATGTGATTTCTTGATAATGGGTGTGTTCCTTATCTTCTCCTAGTGTCTAAACTCTTCTCCATGGCTGGACCCCCAAATAATATTCCTTGACGTGCTAAGGGGTATCTAGAGAGTGGGATAGGTTTAATAACTACCCTAACCCTAACGCGTACCCTAACCCTAACCCCTACCCTAACCCTAACACGTACCCTAATCCTAACCCGTAACCTAAACCGAGCCCTAACCCTCAAACTAACCCTAACCCTAAACCTAACCCATACCCTACGCCGTACCCGAACCCGTACCCGAACCCGTACCCGAACCCGTACCCTAAGCCGTACCCTAACCCTAACCCTAACCCTAAGCTACCCTTGACTGCTTCTGCCTCCAATAGATTTCCTAAGCACTAGTGTTTTAAGGAACAGGTTAAAAAGAGAATCCTAATGTGATTTCTTGATAATGGGTGTGTTCCTTATCTTCTCCTAGTGTCTAAACTCTTCTCCATGGCTGGACACCCAAATAATATTCCTTGACGTGCTAAGGGGTATCTAGAGAGTGGGATAGGTTTAATAACTACCCTAACCCTAACGCGTACCCTAACCCTAACACGTACCCTAATCCTAACCCGTACCCTAAACCGAGCCCTAACCCTCAAATTAACCCTAACCCTAACCCTAACCCATACCCTACGCCGTACCCGAACCCGTACCCGAACCCGTACCCGAACCCGTACCCTAAGCCGTACCCTAACCCTAACCCTAACCCTAAGCTACCCTTGACTGCTTCTGCCTCCAATAGATTTCCTAAGCACTAGTGTATTAAGGAACAGGTTAAAAAGAGAATCCTAATGTGATTTCAGGATAATGGGTGTGTTCCTTATCTTCTCCTACTGTCTAAATTCTTCTCCATGGCTGGACCCCCAAATAATATTCCTTGACGTGCTAAGGGGTATCTAGGGAGTGGGATAGGTTTAATAACTACCCTAAACCTAACGCGTACCCTAACCCTAACCCCTACCCTAACCCTAACACGAACCCTAATCCTAACCCGTACCCTAAACCGAGCCCTAACCTTCAAACTAACCCTAACCCTAACCCTAACCCATACCCTACGCCGTACACGAACCCGTACCCGAACCCGTACCCTAAGCCGTACCCTAACCCTAACCCTAACCCTAACCCCAACCCTAAGCTACCCTTGACTGCTTCTGCCTCCAATAGATTTCCTAAGCACTAGTGTTTTAAGGAACAGGTTAAAAAGAGAATCCTAATGTGATTTCTTGATAATGGGTGTGTTCCTTATCTTCTCCTAGTGTCTAAACTCTTCTCCATGGCTGGACACCCAAATAATATTCCTTGACGTGCTAAGGGGTATCTAGAGAGTGGGATAGGTTTAATAACTACCCTAACCCTAACGCGTACCCTAACCCTAACCCCTACCCTAACCCTAACACGTACCCTAATCCTAACCCGTACCCTACACCGAGCCCTAACCCTCAAACTAACCCTAACCCTAACCCTAACCCATATCGTACGCCATACCCAAACCCGTACCCGAACCCGTACCCGAACCCGTACCCTAAGCCGTACCCTAACCCAAACCCTAACCCTAAGCTACCCTTGACTGCTTCTGCCTCCAATAGATTTCCTAAGCACTAGTGTTTTAAGGAACAGGTTAAAAAGAGAATCCTAATGTGATTTATTGATAATGGGTGTGTTCCTTATCTTCTCCTAGTGTCTAAACTCTTCTCCATGGCTGGACCCCCAAATAATATTCCTTGACGTGCTAAGGGGTATCTAGAGAGTGGGATAGGTTTAATAACTACCCTAACCCTAACGCGTACCCTAACCCTAACACCTACCCTAACCCTAACACGTACCCTAATCCTAACCCGTAACCTAAACCGAGCCCTAACCCTCAAACTAACCCTAACCCTAAACCTAACCCATACCCTAAGCCGTACCCGAACCCGTACCCGAACCCGTACCCGAACCCGTACCCTAAGCCGTACCCTAACCCTAACCCTAACCCTAAGCTACCCTTGACTGCTTCTGCCTCCAATAGATTTCCTAAGCACTAGTGTATTAAGGAACAGGTTAAAAAGAGAATCCTAATGTGATTTCAGGATAATGGGTGTGTTCCTTATCTTCTCCTACTGTCTAAATTCTTCTCCATGGCTGGACCCCCAAATAATATTCCTTGACGTGCTAAGGGGTATCTAGGGAGTGGGATAGGTTTAATAACTACCCTAAACCTAACGCGTACCCTAACCCTAACCCCTACCCTAACCCTAACACGAACCCTAATCCTAACCCGTACCCTAAACCGAGCCCTAACCTTCAAACTAACCCTAACCCTAACCCTAACACATACCCTACGCCGTACACGAAGCCGTACCCGAACCCGTACCCTAAGCCGTACCCTAACCCTAACCCTAACCCTAACCCCAACCCTAAGCTACCCTTGACTGCTTCTGCCTCCAATAGATTTCCTAAGCACTAGTGTTTTAAGGAACAGGTTAAAAAGAGAATCCTAATGTGATTTCTTGATAATGGGTGTGTTCCTTATCTTCTCCTAGTGTCTAAACTCTTCTCCATGGCTGGACACCCAAATAATATTCCTTGACGTGCTAAGGGGTATCTAGAGAGTGGGATAGGTTTAATAACTACCCTAACCCTAACGCGTACCCTAACCCTAACCCCTACCCTAACCCTAACACGTACCCTAATCCTAACCCGTACCCTACACCGAGCCCTAACCCTCAAACTAACCCTAACCCTAACCCTAACCCATATCGTACGCCATACCCAAACCCGTACCCGAACCCGTACCCGAACCCGTACCCTAAGCCGTACCCTAACCCAAACCCTAACCCTAAGCTACCCTTGACTGCTTCTGCCTCCAATAGATTTCCTAAGCACTAGTGTTTTAAGGAACAGGTTAAAAAGAGAATCCTAATGTGATTTATTGATAATGGGTGTGTTCCTTATCTTCTCCTAGTGTCGAAACTCTTCTCCATGCCTGGACCCCCAAATAATATTCCTTGACGTGCTAAGGGGTATCTAGAGAGTGGGATAGGTTTAATAACTACCCTAACCCTAACGCGTACCCTAACCCTAACACCTACCCTAACCCTAACTCGTACCCTAATCCTAACCCGTAACCTAAACCGAGCCCTAACCCTCAAACTAACCCTAACCCTAAACCTAACCCATACCCTACGCCGTACCCGAACCCGTACCCGAACCCGTACCCGAACCCGTACCCTAAGCCGTACCCTAACCCTAACCCTAACCCTAAGCTACCCTTGACTGCTTCTGCCTCCAATAGATTTCCTAAGCACTAGTGTTTTAAGGAACAGGTTAAAAAGAGAATCCTAATGTGATTTCTTGATAATGGGTGTGTTCCTTATCTTCTCCTAGTGTCTAAACTCTTCTCCATGGCTGGACCCCCAAATAATATTCCTTGACGTGCTAAGGGGTATCTAGAGAGTGGGATAGGTTTAATAACTACCCTAACCCTAACGCGTACCCTAACCCTAACCCCTACCCTAACCCTAACACGTACCCTAATCCTAACCCGTACCCTAAACCGAGCCCTAACCTTCAAACTAACCCTAACCCTAACCCATACCCTACGCCGTACACGAACCCGTACCCGAAACCGTACCCTAAGCCGTACCCTAACCCTAACCCTAACCCTAAACCTAACCCTAACCCTAAGCTACCCTTGACTGCTTCTGCCTCCAATAGATTTCCTAAGCACTAGTGTTTTAAGGAACAGGTTAAAAAGAGAATCCTAATGTGATTTCTTGATAATGGGTGTGTTCCTTATCTTCTCCTAGTGTCTAAACTCTTCTCCATGGCTGGACACCCAAATAATATTCCTTGACGTGCTAAGGGGTATCTAGAGAGTGGGATAGGTTTAATAACTACCCTAACCCTAACGCGTACCCTAACCCTAACACGTACCCTAATCCTAACCCGTACCCTAAACCGAGCCCTAACCCTCAAACTAACCCTAACCCTAACCCTAACCCATACCCTACGCCGTACCCGAACCCGTACCCGAACCCGTACCCGAACCCGTACCCTAAAGCTAACCCTAACCCTCACCCTAACCCTAACCCTAAGCTACCCTTGACTGCTTCTGCCTCCAATAGATTTCCTAAGCACTAGTGTTTTAAGGAACAGGTTAAAAAGAGAATCCTAATGTGATTTCTTGATAATGGGTGTGTTCCTCATCTTCTCCTAGTGTCTAAACTCTTCTCCATGGCTGGACCCCCAAATAATATTCCTTGACGTGCTAAGGGTTATCTAGAGAGTGGGATAGGTTTAATAACTACCCTAACCCTAACGCGTACACTAACCCTAACCCCTACCCTAACCCTAAGACGTACCCTAATCCTAACAAGTAACCTAAACCGAGCCCTAACCCTCAAACTAACCCTAACCCTAACCCTAACCCAGACCCTACGCCATACCCGAACCCGTACCCGAACCCGTACACTAAGCCGTACCCTAACCCTAACCCTAACCCTAACCCTAAACCTAAACCTAACCCTAACCCTAAGCTACCCTTCACTGCTTCTGCCTCCAATAGATTTCCTAAGCACTAGTGTATTAAGGAACAGGTTAAAAAGAGAATCCTAATGTGATTTCAGGATGATGGGTGTGTTCCTTATCTTCTCCTACTGTCTAAACTCTTCTCCATGGCTGGTCCCCCAAATAATATTCCTTGACGTGCTAAGGGGTATCTAGGGAGTGGGATAGGTTTAATAACTACCCTAACCCTATCGCGTACCCTAACCCTAACCCCTACCCTAACCCTAACACGAACCCTAATCCTAACCCGTACCCTAAACCGAGCCCTAACCTTCAAACTAACCCTAACCCTAACCCTAACCCATACCCTATGCCGTACACGAACCCGTACCCGAACCCGTACCCTAAGCCGTACCCTAACCCTAACCCTAACCCTAAGCTACCCTTGACTGCTTCTGCCTCCAATAGATTTCCTAAGCACTAGTGTTTTAAGGAACAGGTTAAAAAGAGAATCCTAATGTGATTTCTTGATAATGGGTGTGTTCCTTATCTTCTCCTAGTGTCTAAACTCTTCTCCATGGCTGGACCCCCAAATAATATTCCTTGACGTGCTAAGGGGTATCTAGAGAGTGGGATACTACCCTAACCCTAACGCGTACCCTAACCCTAAACCCTACCCTAACCCTAACACGTACCCTAATCCTAACCCGTACCCTACACCGAGCCCTAACCCTCAAACTAACCCTAACCCTAACCCTAACCCATATCGTACGCCATACCCGAACCCGTACCCGAACCCGTACCCGAACCCGTACCCTAAGCCGTACCCTAACCCAAACCCTAACCCTAAGCTACCCTTGACTGCTTCTGCCTCCAATAGATTTCCTAAGCACTAGTGTTTTAAGGAACAGGTTAAAAAGAGAATCCTAATGTGATTTATTGATAATGGGTGTGTTCCTTATCTTCTCCTAGTGTCTAAACTCTTCTCCATGGCTGGACCCCCAAATAATATTCCTTGACGTGCTAAAGGGTATCTAGAGAGTGGGATAGGTTTAATAACTACCCTAACCCTAACGCGTACCCTAACCCTAACACCTACCCTAACCCTAACACGTACCCTAATCCTAACCCGTACCCTAAACCGAGCCCTAACCTTCAAACTAACCCTAACCCTAACCCATACCCTACGCCGTACACGAACCCGTACCCGAAACCGTACCCTAAGCCGTACCCTAACCCTAACCCTAACCCTAAACCTAACCCTAACCCTAAGCTACCCTTGACTGCTTCTGCCTCCAATAGATTTCCTAAGCACTAGTGTTTTAAGGAACAGGTTAAAAAGAGAATCCTAATGTGATTTCTTGATAATGGGTGTGTTCCTTATCTTCTCCTAGTGTCTAAACACTTCTCCATGGCTGGACACCCAAATAATATTCCTTGACGTGCTAAGGGGTATCTAGAGAGTGGGATAGGTTTAATAACTACCCTAACCCTAACGCGTACCCTAACACTAACACGTACCCTAATCCTAACCCGTACCCTAAACCGAGCCCTAACCCTCAAATTAACCCTAACCCTAACCCTAACCCATACCCTACGCCGTACCCGAACCCGTACCCGAACCCGTTCCCTAAGCCGTACCCTAAAGCTAACCCTAACCCTAACCCTAACCCTAACCCTAAGCTACCCTTGACTGCTTCTGCCTCCAATAGATTTCCTAAGCACTAGTGTTTTAAGGAACAGGTTAAAAAGAGAATCCTAATGTGATTTCTTGATAATGGGTGTGTTCCTCATCTTCTCCTAGTGTCTAAACTCTTCTCCATGGCTGGACCCCCAAATAATATTCCTTGACGTGCTAAGGGGTATCTAGGGAGTGGGATAGGTTTAATAACTACCCTAACCCTAACGCGTACCCTAACCCTAACCCCTACCCTAACCCTAAGACGTACCCTAATCCTAACCCGTAACCTAAACCGAGCCCTAACCCTCAAACTAACCCTAACCCTAACCCTAACCCATACCCTACGCCATACCCGAACCCGTACCCGAACCCGTACCCTAAGCCGTACCCTAACCCTAACCCTGACCCTAAGCTACCCTTGACTGCTTCTGCCTCCAATAGATTTCCTTAGCACTAGTGTTTTAAGGAACAGGTTAAAAAGAGAATCCTAATGTGATTTCTTGATAATGGGTGTGTTCCTTTTCTTCTCCTAGTGTCTAAACTCTTCTCCATGGCTGGACCCCCAAATAATATTCCTTGACGTGCTAAGTGGTATCTAGAGAGTGGGATAGGTTTAATAACTACCCTAACCCTAACGCGTACCCTAAACCTAACCCCTACCCTAACCCTAACACGTACCCTAATCCTAACCCGTAACCTAAACCGAGCCCTAACCCTCAAACTAACCCTAAACCTAAACCTAACCCATACCCTACGCCGTACCCGAACCCGTACCCGAACCCGTACCCGAACCCGTACCCTAAGCCGTACCCTAACCCTAACCCTAACCCTAAGCTACCCTTGACTGCTTCTGCCTCCAATAGATTTCCTAAGCACTAGTGTATTAAGGAACAGGTTAAAAAGAGAATCCTAATGTGATTTCAGGATAATGGGTGTGTTCCTTATCTTCTCCTACTGTCTAAATTCTTCTCCATGGCTGGACCCCCAAATAATATTCCTTGACGTGCTAAGGGGTATCTAGGGAGTGGGATAGGTTTAATAACTACCCTAAACCTAACGCGTACCCTAACCCTAACCCCTACCCTAACCCTAACACGAACCCTAATCCTAACCCGTACCCTAAACCGAGCCCTAACCTTCAAACTAACCCTAACCCTAACCCTAACCCATACCCTACGCCGTACACGAACCCGTACCCGAACCCGTACCCTAAGCCGTACCCTAACCCTAACCCTAACCCTAACCCCAACCCTAAGCTACCCTTGACTGCTTCTGCCTCCAATAGATTTCCTAAGCACTAGTGTTTTAAGGAACAGGTTAAAAAGAGAATCCTAATGTGATTTCTTGATAATGGGTGTGTTCCTTATCTTCTCCTAGTGTCTAAACTCTTCTCCATGGCTGGACACCCAAATAATATTTCTTGACGTGCTAAGGGGTATCTAGAGAGTGGGATAGGTTTAATAACTACCCTAACCCTAACGCGTACCCTAACCCTAACCCCTACCCTAACCCTAACACGTACCCTAATCCTAACCCGTACCCTACACCGAGCCCTAACCCTCAAACTAACCCTAACCCTAACCCTAACCCATATCGTACGCCATACCCAAACCCGTACCCGAACCCGTACCCGAACCCGTACCCTAAGCCGTACCCTAACCCAAACCCTAACCCTAAGCTACCCTTGACTGCTTCTGCCTCCAATAGATTTCCTAAGCACTAGTGTTTTAAGGAACAGGTTAAAAAGAGAATCCTAATGTGATTTATTGATAATGGGTGTGTTCCTTATCTTCTCCTAGTGTCTAAACTCTTCTCCATGGCTGGACCCCCAAATAATATTCCTTGACGTGCTAAGGGGTATCTAGAGAGTGGGATAGGTTTAATAACTACCCTAACCCTAACGCGTACCCTAACCCTAACCCCTACCCTAACCCTAACACGAAACCTAATCCTAACCCGTAACCTAAACCGAGCCCTAACCCTCAAACTAACCCTAACCCTAAACCTAACCCATACCCTACGCCGTACCCGAACCCGTAACCGAACCCGTACCCGAACCCGTACCCTAAGCCGTACCCTAACCCTAACCCTAACCCTAAGCTACCCTTGACTGCTTCTGCCTCCAATAGATTTCCTAAGCACTAGTGTTTTAAGGAACAGGTTAAAAAGAGAATCCTAATGTGATTTCTTGATAATGGGTGTGTTCCTTATCTTCTCCTAGTGTCTAAACTCTTCTCCATGGCTGGACCCCCAAATAATATTCCTTGACGTGCTAAGGGGTATCTAGAGAGTGGGATAGGTTTAATAACTACCCTAACCCTAACGCGTACCCTAACCCTAACCCCTACCCTAACCCTAACACGTACCCTAATCCTAACCCGTACCCTAAACCGAGCCCTAACCTTCAAACTAACCCTAACCCTAACCCATACCCTACGCCGTACACGAACCCGTACCCGAAACCGTACCCTAAGCCGTACCCTAACCCTAACCCTAACCCTAAACCTAACCCTAACCCTAAGCTACCCTTGACTGCTTCTGCCTCCAATAGATTTCCTAAGCACTAGTGTTTTAAGGAACAGGTTAAAAAGAGAATCCTAATGTGATTTCTTGATAATGGGTGTGTTCCTTATCTTCTCCTAGTGTCTAAACTCTTCTCCATGGCTGGACACCCAAATAATATTCCTTGACGTGCTAAGGGGTATCTAGAGAGTGGGATAGGTTTAATAACTACCCTAACCCTAACGCGTACCCTAACCCTAACACGTACCCTAATCCTAACCCGTACCCTAAACCGAGCCCTAACCCTCAAACTAACCCTAACCCTAACCCTAACCCATACCCTACGCCGTACCCGAACCCGTACCCGAACCCGTACCCTAAGCCGTACCCTAAAGCTAACCCTAACCCTAACCCTAACCCTAACCCTAAGCTACCCTTGACTGCTTCTGCCTCCAATAGATTTCCTAAGCACTAGTGTTTTAAGGAACAGGTTAAAAAGAGAATCCTAATGTGATTTCTTGATAATGGGTGTGTTCCTCATCTTCTCCTAGTGTCTAAACTCTTCTCCATGGCTGGACCCCCAAATAATATTCCTTGACGTGCTAAGGGTTATCTAGAGAGTGGGATAGGTTTAATAACTACCCTAACCCTAACGCGTACACTAACCCTAACCCCTACCCTAACCCTAAGACGTACCCTAATCCTAACAAGTAACCTAAACCGAGCCCTAACCCTCAAACTAACCCTAACCCTAACCCTAACCCAGACCCTACGCCATACCCGAACCCGTACCCGAACCCGTACACTAAGCCGTACCCTAACCCTAACCCTAACCCTAACCCTAAACCTAAACCTAACCCTAACCCTAAGCTACCCTTCACTGCTTCTGCCTCCAATAGATTTCCTAAGCACTAGTGTATTAAGGAACAGGTTAAAAAGAGAATCCTAATGTGATTTCAGGATAATGGGTGTGTTCCTTATCTTCTCCTACTGTCTAAACTCTTCTCCATGGCTGGTCCCCCAAATAATATTCCTTGACGTGCTAAGGGGTATCTAGGGAGTGGGATAGGTTTAATAACTACCCTAACCCTATCGCGTACCCTAACCCTAACCCCTACCCTAACCCTAACACGAACCCTAATCCTAACCCGTACCCTAAACCGAGCCCTAACCTTCAAACTAACCCTAACCCTAACCCTAACCCATACCCTACGCCGTACACGAACCCGTACCCGAACCCGTACCCTAAGCCGTACCCTAACCCTAACCCTAACCCTAAGCTACCCTTGACTGCTTCTGCCTCCAATAGATTTCCTAAGCACTAGTGTTTTAAGGAACAGGTTAAAAAGAGAATCCTAATGTGATTTCTTGATAATGGGTGTGTTCCCTATCTTCTCCTAGTGTCTAAACTCTTCTCCATGGCTGGACCCCCAAATAATATTCCTTGACGTGCTAAGGGGTATCTAGAGAGTGGGATAGGTTTAATAACTACCCTAACCCTAACGCGTACCCTAACCCTAAACCCTACCCTAACCCTAAAACGTACCCTAATCCTAACCCGTACCCTACACCGAGCCCTAACCCTCAAACTAACCCTAACCCTAAACCTAACCCATACCCTACGCCATACCCGAACCCGTACCCGAACCCGTACCCGAACCCGTACCCTAAGCCGTACCCTAACCCTAACCCTAACCCTAAGCTACCCTTGAGTGCTTCTGCCTCCAATAGATTTCCTAAGCACTAGTGTTTTAAGGAACAGGTTAAAAAGAGAATCCTAATGTGATTTCTTGATAATGGGTGTGTTCCTTATCTTCTCCTAGTGTCTAAACACTTCTCCATGGCTGGACCCCCAAATAATATTCCTTGACGTGCTAAAGGGTATCTAGAGAGTGGGATAGGTTTAATAACTACCCTAACCCTAACGCGTACCCTAACCCTAACCCCTACCCTAAACCTAACACGTACCCTAATCCTAACCCGTACCCTAAACCGAGCCCTAACCTTCAAACTAACCCTAACCCTAACCCATACCCTACGCCGTACACGAACCCGTACCCAAAACCGTACCCTAAGCCGTACCCTAACCCTAACCCTAACCCTAAACCTAACCCTAACCCTAAGCTACCCTTGACTGCTTCTGCCTCCAATAGATTTCCTAAGCACTAGTGTTTTAAGGAACAGGTTAAAAAGAGAATCCTAATGTGATTTCTTGATAATGGGTGTGTTCCTTATCTTCTCCTAGTGTCTAAACACTTCTCCATGGCTGGACACCCAAATAATATTCCTTGACGTGCTAAGGGGTATCGAGAGAGTGGGATAAGTTTAATAACTACCCTAACCCTAACGCGTACCCTAACCCTAACACGTACCTTAATCCTAACCCGTACCCTAAACCGAGCCCTAACCCTCAAATTAACCCTAACCCTAACCCTAACCCATACCCTACGCCGTACCCGAACCCGTACCCGAACCCGTACCCTAAGCCGTACCCTAAAGCTAACCCTAACCCTAACCCTAACCCTAACCCTAAGCTACCCTTGACTGCTTCTGCCTCCAATAGATTTCCTAAGCACTAGTGTTTTAAGGAACAGGTTAAAAAGAGAATCCTAATGTGATTTCTTGATAATGGGTGTGTTCCTCATCTTCTCCTAGTGTCTAAACTCTTCTCCATGGCTGGACCCCCAAATAATATTCCTTGAAGTGCTAAGGGCTATCTAGGGAGTGGGATAGGTTTAATAACTACCCTAACCCTAACGCGTACCCTAACCCTAACCCCTACCCTAACCCTAAGGCGTACCCTAATCCTAACCCGTAACCTAAACCGAGCCCTAACCCTCAAACTAACCCTAACCCTAACCCTAACCCATACCCTACGCCATACCCGAACCCGTACCCGAACCCGTACCCTAAGCCGTACCCTAACCCTAACCCTGACCCTAAGCTACCCTTGACTGCTTCTGCCTCCAATAGATTTCCTAAGCACTAGTGTTTTAAGGAACAAGTTAAAAAGAGAATCCTAATGTGATTTCTTGATAATGGGTGTGTTCCTTATCTTCTCCTAGTGTCTAAACTCTTCTCCATGGCTGGACCCCCAAATAATATTCTTTGACGTGCTAAGGGGTATCTAGAGAGTGGGATAGGTTTAATAACTACCCTAACCCTAACGCGTACCCTAAACCTAACCCCTACCCTAACACTAACACGTACCCTAATCCTAACCCGTACCCTAAACCGAGCCCTAACCCTCAAATTAACCCTAACCCTAACCCTAACCCATACCCTACGCCGTACCCGAACCCGTACCCGAACCCGTACCCTAAGCCGTACCCTAAAGCTAACCCTAACCCTAACCCTAACCCTAAGCTACCCTTGACTGCTTCTGCCTCCAATAGATTTCCTAAGCACTGGTGTTTTAAGGAAAAGGTTAAAAAGAGAATCCTAATGTGATTTCTTGATAATGGGTGTGTTCCTCATCTTCTCCTAGTGTCTAAACTCTTCTCCATGGCTGGACCCCCAAATAATATTCCTTGACGTGATAAGGGCTATCTAGGGAGTGGGATAGGTTTAATAACTACCCTAACCCTAACGCGTACCCTAACCCTAACCCCTACCCTAACCCTAAGACGTATCCTAATCCTAACCCGTAACCTAAACCGAGCCCTAACCCTCAAACTAACCCTAACCCTAACCCTAACCCATACCCTACGCCATACCCGAACCCGTACCCGAACCCGTACCCTAAGCCGTACCCTAACCCTAACCCTGACCCTAAGCTACCCTTGACTGCTTCTGCCTCCAATAGATTTCCTAAGCACTAGTGTTTTAAGGAACAGGTTAAAAAGAGAATCCTAATGTGATTTCTTGATAATGGGTGTGTTCCTTATCTTCTCCTAGTGTCTAAACTCTTCTCCATGGCTGGACCCCCAAATAATATTCCTTGACGTGCTAAGGGGTATCTAGAGAGTGGGATAGGTTTAATAACTACCCTAACCCTAACGCGTACCCTAACCCTAACCCCTACCCTAACCCTAACACGTACCCTAATCCTAACCCGTAACCTAAACCGAGCCCTAACCCTCAAACTAACCCTAACCCTAAACCTAACCCATACCCTACGCCGTACCCGAACCCGT
This sequence comes from Eschrichtius robustus, assembly GCF_028021215.1. Taxonomy (NCBI): domain Eukaryota; kingdom Metazoa; phylum Chordata; class Mammalia; order Artiodactyla; family Eschrichtiidae; genus Eschrichtius; species Eschrichtius robustus. The sequence continues at coordinate 1,075,298 of NW_027175555.1, forward strand.
ACCCGAACCCGTACCCGAACCCGTACCCTAAGCCGTACCCTAACCCTAACCCTAACCCTAAGCTACCCTTGACTGCTTCTGCCTCCAATAGATTTCCTAAGCACTAGTGTTTTAAGGAACAGGTTAAAAAGAGAATCCTAATGTGATTTCTTGATAATGGGTGTGTTCCTTATCTTCTCCTAGTGTCTAAACTCTTCTCCATGGCTGGACCCCCTAATAATATTGCTTAACGTGCTAAGGGGTATCTAGAGAGTGGGATCGGTTTAATAACTACCCTAACCCTAACGCGTACCCTAACCCTAACCCCTACCCTAACCCTAACATGTACCCTAATCCTAACCCGTACCCTAAACGGAGCCCTAACCCTCAAACTAACCCTAAACCTAACCCTAACCCATACCCTACGCCGTACCCGAACCCGTACCCGAACCCGTACCCTAAGCCATACGCTAACCCTAACCCTCACCGTAACCCTAACCCTAAGCTACCCTTGACTGCTTCTGCCTCCAATAGATTTCCTAAGCACTAGTGTATTAAGGAACAGGTTAAAAAGAGAATCCTAATGTGATTTCAGGATAATGGGTGTGTTCCTTATCTTCTCCTAGTGTCTAAACTCTTCTCCATGGCTGGACACCCAAATAATATTCCTTGACGTGCTAAGGGGTATCTAGAGAGTGGGATAGGTTTAATAACTACCCTAACCCTAACGCGTACCCTAACCCTAACCCCTACCCTAACCCTAACACGTACCCTAATCCTAACCCGTACCCTACACCGAGCCCTAACCCTCAAACTAACCCTAACCCTAACCCTAACCCATATCGTACGCCATACCCAAACCCGTACCCGAACCCGTACCCGAACCCGTACCCTAAGCCGCACCCTAACCCAAACCCTAACCCTAAGCTACCCTTGACTGCTTCTGCCTCCAATAGATTTCCTAAGCACTAGTGTTTTAAGGAACAGGTTAAAAAGAGAATCCTAATGTGATTTCTTGATAATGGGTGTGTTCCTTATCTTCTCCTAGTGTCTAAACACTTCTCCATGGCTGGACACCCAAATAATATTCCTTGACGTGCTAAGGGGTATCTAGAGAGTGGGATAGGTTTAATAACTACCCTAACCCTAACGCGTACCCTAACCCTAACCCCTACCCTAACCCTAACACGTACCCTAATCCTAACCCGTAACCTAAACCGAGCCCTAACCCTCAAACTAACCCTAACCCTAAACCTAACCCATACCCTACGCCGTACCCGAACCCGTAACCGAACCCGTACCCGAACCCGTACCCTAAGCCGTACCCTAACCCTAACCCTAACCCTAAGCTACCCTTGACTGCTTCTGCCTCCAATAGATTTCCTAAGCACTAGTGTTTTAAGGAACAGGTTAAAAAGAGAATCCTAATGTGATTTCTTGATAATGGGTGTGTTCCTTATCTTCTCCTAGTGTCTAAACTCTTCTCCATGGCTGGACCCCCAAATAATATTCCTTGACGTGCTAAGGGGTATCTAGAGAGTGGGATAGGTTTAATAACTACCCTAACCCTAACGCGTACCCTAACCCTAACCCCTACCCTAACCCTAACACGTACCCTAATCCTAACCCGTATCCTAAACCGAGCCCTAACCTTCAAAGTAACCCTAACCCTAACCCATACCCTACGCCGTACACGAACCCGTACCGGAAACCGTACCCTAAGCCGTACCCTAACCCTAACCCTAACCCTAAACCTAACCCTAACCCTAAGCTACCCTTGACTGCTTCTGCCTCCAATAGATTTCCTAAGCACTTGTGTTTTAAGGAACAGGTTAAAAAGAGAATCCTAATGTGATTTCTTGATAATGGGTGTGTTCCTTATCTTCTCCTAGTGTCTAAACTCTTCTCCATGGCTGGACACCCAAATAATATTCCTTGACGTGCTAAGGGGTATCTAGAGAGTGGGATAGGTTTAATAACTACCCTAACCCTAACGCGTACCCTAACCCTAACATGTACCCTAATCCTAACCCGTACCCTAAACCGAGCCCTAACCCTCAAACTAAGCCTAACCCTAACCCTAACCCATACCCTACGCCGTACCCGAACCCGTACCCGAACCCGTACCCTAAGCCGTACCCTAAAGCTAACCCTAACCCTAACCCTAAACCTAACCCTAAGCTACCCTTGACTGCTTCTGCCTCCAATAGATTTCCTAAGCACTAGTGTTTTAAGGAACAGGTTAAAAAGAGAATCCTAATGTGATTTCTTGATAATGGGTGTGTTCCTCATCTTCTCCTACTGTCTAAATTCTTCTCCATGGCTGGACCCCCAAATAATATTCCTTGACGTGCTAAGGGGTATCTAGGGAGTGGGATAGGTTTAATAACTACCCTAACCCTAACGCGTACCCTAACCCTAACCTCTACCCTAACCCTAACACGAACCCTAATCCTAACCCGTACCGTAAACCGAGCCCTAACCTTCAAACTAACCCTAACCCTAACCCTAACCCATACCCTACGCCATACACGAACCCGTACCCGAACCCGTACCCTAAGCCGTACCCTAACCCTAACCCTAACCCTAACCCTAACCCTAACCCTAAGCTACCTTTGACTGCTTCTGCCTCCAATAGATTTCCTAAGCACTAGTGTTTTAAGGAACAGGTTAAAAAGAGAATCCTAATGTGATTTCTTGATAATGGGTGTGTTCCTTATCTTCTCCTAGTGTCTAAACTCTTCTCCATGGCTGGACACCCAAATAATATTCCTTGACGTGCTAAGGGGTATCTAGAGAGTGGGATAGGTTTAATAACTACCCTAACCCTAACGCGTACCCTAACCCTAACCCCTACCCTAACCCTAACACGTACCCTAATCCTAACCCGTACCCTACACCGAGCCCTAACCCTCAAACTAACCCTAACCCTAACCCTAACCCATATCGTACGCCATACCCAAACCCGTACCCGAACCCGTACCCGAACCCGTACCCTAAGCCGTACCCTAACCCAAACCCTAACCCTAAGCTACCCTTGACTGCTTCTGCCTCCAATAGATTTCCTAAGCACTAGTGTTTTAAGGAACAAGTTAAAAAGAGAATCCTAATGTGATTTATTGATAATGGGTGTGTTCCTTATCTTCTCCTAGTGTCTAAACTCTTCTCCATGGCTGGACCCCCAAATAATATTCCTTGACGTGCTAAGGGGTATCTAGAGAGTGGGATAGGTTTAATAACTACCCTAACCCTAACGCGTACCCTAACCCTAACCCCTACCCTAACCCTAACACTTACCCTAATCCTAACCCGTAACCTAAACTGAGCCCTAACCCTCAAACTAACCCTAACCCTAACCCTAACCCATACCCTACGCCATACCCGAACCCGTACCCGAACCCGTACCCTAAGCCGTACCCTAACCCTAACCCTAACCCTAAGCTACCCTTGACTGCTTCTGCCTCCAATAGATTTCCTAAGCACTAGTGTTTTAAGTAACAGGTTAAAAAGAGAATCCTAATGTGATTTCTTGATAATGGGTGTGTTCCTTATCTTCTCCTAGTGTCTAAACTCTTCTCCATGGCTGGACCCCCAAATAATATTCCTTGACGTGCCAGGGGGTATCTAGAGAGTGGGATAGGTTTAATAACTACCCTAACCCTAACGCGTACCCTAACCCTAAAACCTACCCTAACCCTAACACGTACCCTAATCCTAACCCGTTCCCTACACCGAGCCCTAACCCTCAAACTAACCCTAACCCTAACCCTAACCCATATCGTACGCCATACCCAAACCCGTAACCGAACCCGTACCCAAACCCGTACCCTAAGCCGTACCCTAACCCAAACCCTAACCCCAAGCTACCCTTGACTGCTTCTGCCTCCAATAGATTTCCTAAGCACTAGTGTTTTAAGGAACAGGTTAAAAAGAGAATCCTAATGTGATTTCTTGATAATGGGTGTGTTCCTTATCTTCTCCTAGTGTCTAAACTCTTCTCCATGGCTGGACACCCAAATAATATTCCTTGACGTGCTAAGGGGTATCTAGAGAGTGGGATAGGTTTAATAACTACCCTAACCCTAACGCGTACCCTAACCCTAACCCCTACCCTAACCCTAACACGTACCCTAATCCTAACCCGTACCCTAAACCGAGCCCTAACCTTCAAACTAACCCTAACCCTAACCCATACCCTACGCCGTACACGAACCCGTACCCGAACCCGTACCCTAAGCCGTACCCTAACCCTAACCCTAACCCTAAGCTACCCTTGACTGCTTCTGCCTCCAATAGATTTCCTAAGCACTAGTGTATTAAGGAACAGGTTAAAAAGAGAATCCTAATGTGATTTCAGGATAATGGGTGTGTTCCTTATCTTCTCCTAGTGTCTAAACTCTTCTCCATGGCTGGACCCCAAAATAATATTCCTTGACGTGCTAAGGGGTATCTAGAGAGTGGGATAGGTTTAATAACTACCCTAACCCTAACGCGTACCCTAACCCTAACCCCTACCCTAACCCTAACACGAACCCTAATCCTAACCCGTACCCTAAACCGAGCCCTAACCTTCAAACTAACCCTAACCCTAACCCTAACCCATACCCTACGCCGTACACGAACCCGTACCCGAACCCGTACCCTAAGCCGTACCCTAACCCTAACCCTAACCCTAAGCTACCCTTGACTGCTTCTGCCTCCAATAGATTTCCTAAGCACTAGTGTATTAAGGAACAGGTTAAAAAGAGAATCCTAATGTGATTTCAGGATAATGGGTGTGTTCCTTATCTTCTCCTACTGTCTAAATTCTTCTCCATGGCTGGACCCCCAAATAATATTCCTTGACGTGCTAAGGGGTATCTAGGGAGTGGGATAGGTTTAATAACTACCCTAACCCTAACGCGTACCCTAACCCTAACACGTACCCTAATCCTAATCCATACCCTAAACCGAGCCCTAACCCTCAAACTAACCCTAACCCTAACCCTAACCCATACCCTACGCCGTACCCGAACCCGTACCCGAACCTGTACCCTAAGCTGTACCCTAAAGCTAACCCTAACCCTAACCCTAACCCTAAGGTACCCTTGACTACTTCTGCCTCCAATAGATTTCCTAAGCACTAGTGTTTTAAGGAACAGGTTAAAAAGAGAATCCTAATGTGATTTCTTGATAATGGGTGTGTTCCTCATCTTCTCCTAGTGTCTAAACTCTTCTCCATGGCTGGACCCCCAAATAATATTCCTTGACGTGCTAAGGGCTATCTAGGGAGTGGGATAGGTTTAATAACTACCCTAACCCTAACGCGTACCCTAACCCTAACCCCTACCCTAACCCTAAGACGTACCCTAATCCTAACCCGTAACCTAAACCGAGCCCTAACCCTCAAACTAACCCTAACCCTAACCCTAACCCATACCCTACGCCATACCCGAACCCGTACCCGAACCCGTACACTAAGCCGTACCCTAACCCTAACCGTAACCCTAACCCTAAACCTAAACCTAACCCTAACCCTAAGCTACCCTTGACTGCTTCTGCCTCCAATAGATTTCCTAAGCACTAGTGTATTAAGGAACAGGTTAAAAAGAGAATCCTAATGTGATTTCAGTATAATGGGTGTGTTCCTTATCTTCTCCTACTGTCTAAACTCTTCTCCATGGCTGGACCCCCAAATAATATTCCTTGACGTGCTAAGGGGTATCTAGGGAGTGGGATAGGTTTAATAACTACCCTAACCCTAACGCGTACCCTAACCCTAACCCCTACCCTAACCCTAACACGAACCCTAATCCTAACCCGTACCCTAAACCGAGCCCTAACCTTCAAACTAACCCTAACCCTAACCCTAACCCATACCCTACGCCGTACACGAACCCGTACCCGAACCCGTACCCTAAGCCGTACCCTAAAGCTAACCCTAACCCTAACCCTAACCCTAAGCTACCCTTGACTGCTTCTGCCTCCAATAGATTTCCTAAGCACTAGTGTTTTAAGGAACAGGTTAAAAAGAGAATCCTAATGTGATTTCTTGATAATGGGTGTGTTCCTTATTTTCTCCTAGTGTCTAAACTCTTCTCCATGGCTGGACCCCCAAATAATATTCCTTGACGTGCTAAGGGGTATCTAGAGAGTGGGATAGGTTTAATAACTACCCTAACCCTAACGCGTACCCTAAACCTAACCCCTACCCTAACCCTAACACGTACCCTAATCCTAACCCGTACCCTAAACCGAGCCCTAACCCTCAAACTAACCCTAACCCTAACCCTAACCCATACCCTACGCCGTACCCGAACCCGTACCCGAACCCGTACCCTAAGCCATACCCTAACCCTAACCCTAACCGTAACCCTAACCCTAAGCTACCCTTGACTGCTTCTGCCTCCAATAGATTTCGTAAGCACTAGTGTTTTAAGGAACAGGTTAAAAAGAGAATCCTAAAGTGATTTCAGGATAATGGGTGTGTTCCTTATCTTCTCCTAGTGTCTAAACTCTTCTCCATGGCTGGACCCCCAAATAATATTCCTTGACGTGCTAAGGGGTATCTAGAGAGTGGGATAGGTTTAATAACTACGCTAAACCTAACGCGTACCCTAACCCTAACCCCTACCCTAACCCTAACACGAACCCTTATCCTAACCCGTACCCTAAACCGAGCCCTAACCTTCAAACTAACCCTAACCCTAACCCAAACCCATACACTACGCCGTACACGAACCCGTACCCGAACCCGTACCCTAAGCCGTGTCCTAACCCTAGCCCTAACCCTAACACTAACCCTAAGCTACCCTTGACTGCTTCTGCCTCCAATAGATTTCCTAAGCACTAGTGTTTTAAGGAACAGGTTAAAAAGAGAATCCTAATGTGATTTCTTGATAATGGGTGTGTTCCTTATCTTCTCCTAGTGTCTAAACTCTTCTCCATGGCTGGACCCCAAAATAATATTCCTTGACGTGCTAAGGGGTATCTAGAGAGTGGGATAGGTTTAATAACTACCCTAACCCTAACGCGTACCCTAACCCTAACCCCTACCCTAACCCTAACACGAACCCTAATCCTAACCCGTACCCTAAACCGAGCCCTAACCTTCAAACTAACCCTAACCCTAACCCTAACCCACACCCTACGCCGTACACGAACCCGTACCCGAACCCGTACCCTAAGCCGTACCCTAACCCTAACCCTAACCCTAAGCTACCCTTGACTGCTTCTGCCTCCAATAGATTTCCTAAGCACTAGTGTATTAAGGAACAGGTTAAAAAGAGAATCCTAATGTGATTTCAGGATAATGGGTGTGTTCCTTATCTTCTCCTAGTGTCTAAACTCTTCTCCATGGCTGGACCCCAAAATAATATTCCTTGACGTGCTAAGGGGTATCTAGAGAGTGGGATAGGTTTAATAACTACCCTAACCCTAACGCGTACCCTAACCCTAACCCCTACCCTAACCCTAACACGAACCCTAATCCTAACCCGTACCCTAAACCGAGCCCTAACCTTCAAACTAACCCTAACCCTAACCCTAACCCATACCCTACGCCGTACACGAACCCGTACCCGAACCCGTACCCTAAGCCGTACCCTAACCCTAACCCTAACCCTAAGCTACCCTTGACTGCTTCTGCCTCCAATAGATTTCCTAAGCACTAGTGTATTAAGGAACAGGTTAAAAAGAGAATCCTAATGTGATTTCAGGATAATGGGTGTGTTCCTTATCTTCTCCTACTGTCTAAATTCTTCTCCATGGCTGGACCCCCAAATAATATTCCTTGACGTGCTAAGGGGTATCTAGGGAGTGGGATAGGTTTAATAACTACCCTAAACCTAACGCGTACCCTAACCCTAACCCCTACCCTAACCCTAACACGAACCCTAATCCTAACCCGTACCGTAAACCGAGCCCTAACCTTCAAACTAACCCTAACCCTAACCCTAACCCTAACCCTAACCCTAACCCGAACCCGTACCCGAACCCGTACCCTAAGCCGTACCCTAACCCAAACCCTAACCCTAAGCTACCCTTGACTGCTTCTGCCTCCAATAGATTTCCTAAGCAATAGTGTTTTAAGGAACAGGTTAAAAAGAGAATCCTAATGTGATTTATTGATAATGGGTGTGTTCCTTATCTTCTCCTAGTGTCTAAACTCTTCTCCATGGCTGGACCCCCAAATAATATTCCTTGACGTGCTAAGGGGTATCTAGAGAGTGGGATAGGTTTAATAACTACCCTAACCCTAACGCGTACCCTAAACCTAACCCCTACCCTAAACCTAACACGTACCCTAATCCTAACCCGTAACCTAAACCGAGCCCTAACCCTCAAACTAACCCTAACCCTAAACCTAACACATACCCTACGCCGTACCCGAACCCGTAACCGAACCCGTACCCGAACCCGTACCCTAAGCCGTACCCTAACCCTAACCCTAACCCTAAGCTACCCTTGACTGCTTCTGCCTCCAATAGATTTCCTAAGCACTAGTGTATTAAGGAACAGGTTAAAAAGAGAATCCTAATGTGATTTCAGGATAATGGGTGTGTTCCTTATCTTCTCCTAGTGTCTAAACTCTTCTCCATGGCTGGACCCCAAAATAATATTCCTTGACGTGCTAAGGGGTATCTAGAGAGTGGGATAGGTTTAATAACTACCCTAACCCTAACGCGTACCCTAACCCTAACCCCTACCCTAACCCTAACACGAACCCTAATCCTAACCCGTACCCTAAACCGAGCCCTAACCTTCAAACTAACCCTAACCCTAACCCTAACCCATACCCTACGCCGTACACGAACCCGTACCCGAACCCGTACCCTAAGCCGTACCCTAACCCTAACCCTAACCCTAAGCTACCCTTGACTGCTTCTGCCTCCAATAGATTTCCTAAGCACTAGTGTATTAAGGAACAGGTTAAAAAGAGAATCCTAATGTGATTTCAGGATAATGGGTGTGTTCCTTATCTTCTCCTACTGTCTAAATTCTTCTCCATGGCTGGACCCCCAAATAATATTCCTTGACGTGCTAAGGGGTATCTAGGGAGTGGGATAGGTTTAATAACTACCCTAAACCTAACGCGTACCCTAACCCTAACCCCTACCCTAACCCTAACACGAACCCTAATCCTAACCCGTACCCTAAACCGAGCCCTAACCTTCAAACTAACCCTAACCCTAACCCTAACCCTAACCCTAACCCTAACCCGAACCCGTACCCGAACCCATACCCTAAGCCGTACCCTAACCCTAACCCTAACCCTAAGCTACCCTTGACTGCTTCTGCCTCCAATAGATTTCCTAAGCACTAGTGTTTTAAGGAACAGGTTAAAAAGAGAATCCTAATGTGATTTCTTGATAATGGGTGTGTTCCTTATCTTCTCCTAGTGTCTAAACTCTTCTCCATGGCTGGACCCCCAAATAATATTCCTTGACGTGCTAAGGGGTATCTAGAGAGTGGGATAGGTTTAATAACTACCCTAACCCTAACGCGTACCCTAACCCTAACCCCAACCCTAACCCTAACACGTACCCTAATCCTAACCCGTACCCTAAACCGAGCCCTAACCTTCAAACTAACCCTAACCCTAACCCATACCCTACGCCGTACACGAACCCGTACCCGAAACCGTACCCTAAGCCGTACCCTAGCACTAACCCTAACCCTAAACCTAACCCTAACCTTAAGCTACCCTTGACTGCTTCTGCCTCCAATAGATTTCCTAAGCACTAGTGTTTTAAGGAACAGGTTAAAAAGAGAATCCTAATGTGATTTCTTGATAATGGGTGTGTTCCTTATCTTCTCCTAGTGTCTAAACTCTTCTCCATGGCTGGACACCCAAATAATATTCCTTGACGTGCTAAGGGGTATCTAGAGAGTGGGATAGGTTTAATAACTACCCTAACCGTAACGCGTACCCTAACCCTAACACGTACCCTAATCCTAACCCGTACCCTAAACCGAGCCCTAACCCTCAAACTAACCCTAACCCTAACCCTAACCCATACCCTACGCCGTACCCGAACCCGTACCCGAACCTGTACCCTAAGCCGTACCCTAACCCTAACCCTAACCCTAACCCTAAGCTACCCTTGACTGCTTCTGCCTCCAATAGATTTCCTAAGCACTAGTGTTTTAAGGAACAGGTTAAAAAGAGAATCCTAATGTGATTTCTTGATAATGGGTGTGTTCCTTATCTTCTCCTAGTGTCTAAACTCTTCTCCATGGCTGGACACCCAAATAATATTCCTTGACGTGCTAAGGGGTATCTAGAGAGTGGGATAGGTTTAATAACTACCCTAACCCTAACGCGTACCCTAACCCTAACCCCTACCCTAACCCTAACACGTACCCTAATCCTAACCCGTACCCTACACCGAGCCCTAACCCTCAAACTAACCCTAACCCTAACCCTAACCCATATCGTACGCCATACCCAAACCCGTACCCGAACCCGTACCCGAACCCGTACCCTAAGCCGTACCCTAACCCAAACCCTAACCCTAAGCTACCCTTGACTGCTTCTGCCTCCAATAGATTTCCTAAGCACTAGTGTTTTAAGGAACAGGTTAAAAAGAGAATCCTAATGTGATTTATTGATAATGGGTGTGTTCCTTATCTTCTCCTAGTGTCTAAACTCTTCTCCATGGCTGGACCCCCAAATAATATTCCTTGACGTGCTAAGGAGTATCTAGAGAGTGGGATAGGTTTAATAACTACCCTAACCCTAACGCGTACCCTAACCCTAACCCCTACCCTAACCCTAACACGTACCCTAATCCTAACCCGTAACCTAAACCGAGCCCTAACCCTCAAACTAACCCTAACCCTAAACCTAACCCATACCCTACGCCATACCCGAACCCGTACCCGAACCCGTACCCGAACCCGTACCCTAAGCCGTACCCTAACCCTAACCCTAACCCTAAGCTACCCTTGACTGCTTCTGCCTCCAATAGATTTCCTAAGCACTAGTGTTTTAAGGAACAGGTTAAAAAGAGAATCCTAATGTGATTTCTTGATAATGGGTGTGTTCCTTATCTTTTCCTAGTGTCTAAACTCTTCTCCATGGCTGGACCCCCAAATAATATTCCTTGACGTGCTAAGGGGTATCTAGAGAGTGGGATAGGTTTAATAACTACCCTAACCCTAACGCGTACCCTAACCCTAACCCCTACCCTAACCCTAACACGTACCCTAACCCTAACCCGTACCCTAAGCCGTACCCTAACCCAAACCCTAACCCTAAGCTACCCTTGACTGCTTCTGCCTCCAATAGATTTCCTAAGCACTAGTGTTTTAAGGAACAGGTTAAAAAGAGAATCCTAATGTGATTTATTGATAATGGGTGTGTTCCTTATCTTCTCCTAGTGTCTAAACTCTTCTCCATGGCTGGACCCCCAAATAATATTCCTTGACGTGCTAAGGGGTATCTAGAGAGTGGCATAGGTTTAATAACTACCCTAACCCTAACGCGTACCCTAACCCTAACCCCTACCCTAACCCTAACACGTACCCTAATCCTAACCCGTAACCTAAACCGAGCCCTAACCCTCAAACTAACCCTAACCCTAAACCTAACCCATACCCTACGCCGTACCCGAACCCGTAACCGAACCCGTACCCGAACCCGTACCCTAAGCCGTACCCTAACCCTAACCCTAACCCTAAGCTACCCTTGACTGCTTCTGCCTCCAATAGATTTCCTAAGCACTAGTGTTTTAAGGAACAGGTTAAAAAGAGAATCCTAATGTGATTTCTTGATAATGGGTGTGTTCCTTATCTTCTCCTAGTGTCTAAACTCTTCTCCATGGCTGGACCCCCAAATAATATTCCTTGACGTGCTAAGGGGTATCTAGAGAGTGGGATATGTTTAATAACTACCCTGACCCTAACGCGTACCCTAACCCTAACCCCTACCCTAACCCTAACACGTACCCTAATCCTAACACGTAACCTAAACCGAGCCCTAACCCTCAAACTAACCCTAACCCTAAACCTAACCCATACCCTACGCCGTACCCGAACCCGTACCCGAACCCGTACCCAAACCCGTACCCTAAGCCGTACGCTAACCCTAACCCTAACCCTAAGCTACCCTTGACTGCTTCTGCCTCCAATAGATTTTCTAAGCACTAGTGTTTTAAGGAACAGGTTAAAAAGAGAATCCTAATGTGATTTCTTGATAATGGGTGTATTCCTTATCTTCTCCTAGTGTCTAAACTCTTCTCCATGGCTGGACCCCCAAATAATATTCCTTGACGTGCTAAGGGGTATCTAGAGAGTGGGATAGGTTTAATAACTACCCTAACCCTAACGCATACCCTAACCCTAACCCCTACCCTAACCCTAACACGTACCCTAATCCTAACCCGTACCCTAAACCGAGCCCTAACCTTCAAACTAACCCTAAACCTAACCCATACCCTACGCCGTACACGAACCCGTACCCGAAACCGTACCCTAAGCCGTACCCTAACCCTAACCCTAACCCTAAACCTAACCCTAACCCTAAGCTACCCTTGACTGCTTCTGCCTCCAATAGATTTCCTAAGCACTAGTGTTTTAAGGAACAGGTTAAAAAGAGAATCCTAATGTGATTTCTTGATAATAAGTGTGTTCCTTATCTTCTCCTAGTGTCTAAACTCTTCTCCATGGCTGGACACCCAAATAATATTCCTTGACGTGCTAAGGGGTATCTAGAGAGTGGGATAGGTTTAATAACTACCCTATCCCTAACGCGTACCCTAACCCTAACACGTACCCTAATCCTAACCCGTACCCGAAACCGAGCCCTAACCCTCAAACTAACCCTAACCCTAACCCTAACCCATACCCTACGCCGTACCCGAACCCGTACCCGAACCCGTAACCTAAGCCGTACCCTAAAGCTAACCCTAACCCTAACCCTAACCCTAACCCTAAGCTACCCTTTACTGCTTCTGCCTCCAATAGATTTCCTAAGCACTAGTGTTTTAAGGAACAGGTTAAAAAGAGAATCCTAATGTGATTTCTTGATAATGGGTGTGTTCCTTATCTTCTCCTAGTGTCTAAACTCTTCTCCATGGCTGGACCCCCAAATAATATTCCTTGACGTGCTAAGGGTTATCTAGAGAGTGGGATAGGTTTAATAACTACCCTAACCCTAACGCGTACCCTAACCCTAACCTCTACCCTAACCCTAAGACGTACCCTAATCCTAACCCGTAACCTAAACCGAGCCCTAACCCTCAAACTAACCCTAACGCTAACCCTAACCCATACCCTACGCCATACCCGAACCCGTACCCGAACCCGTACCCTAAGCCATACCTAACCCTAACCATAACCCTAACCCTAAACCTAACCCTAAGCTACCCTTGACTGCTTCTGCCTCCAATAGATTTCCTAAGCACTAGTGTATTAAGGAACAGGTTAAAAAGAGAATCCTAATGTGATTTCAGGATAATGGGTGTGTTCCTTATCTTCTCCTACTGTCTAAACTCTTCTCCATGGCTGGACCCCCAAATAATATTCCTTGACGTGCTAAGGGGTATCTAGGGAGTGGGATAGGTTTAATAACTACCCTACCCCTAACGCGTACCCTAACCCGAACCCCTACCCTAAACCTAACACGAACCCTAATCCTAACCCGTACCCTAAACCGAGCCCTAACCTTCAAACTAACCCTAACCCTAACCCTAACCCATACGCTACGCCGTACACGAACCCGTACCCGAACCCGTACCCTAAGCCGTACCCTAACCCTAACCCTAACCCTAAGCTACCCTTGACTGCTTCTGCCTCCAATAGATTTCTTAAGCACTAGTGTTTTAAGGAACAGGTTAAAAAGAGAATCCTAATGTGATTTATTGATAATGGGTGTGTTCCTTATCTTCTCCTAGTGTCTAAACTCTTCTCCATGGCTGGACCCCCAAATAATATTCCTTGACGTGCTAAGGGGTATCTAGAGAGTGGGATAGGTTTAATAACTACCCTAACCCTAACGCGTACCCTAACCCTAACCCCTACCCTAACCCTAACACGTACCCTAATCCTAACACGTAACCTAAACCGAGCCCTAACCCTCAAACTAACCCTAATCCTAAACCTAACCCATACCCTACGCCGTACCCGAACCCGTACCCGAACCCGTACCCGAACCCGTACCCTAAGCCGTACCCTAACCCTAACCCTAACCCTAAGCTACCCTTGACTGCTTCTGCCTCCAATAGATTTCCTAAGCACTAGTGTTTTTAGGAACAGGTTAAAAAGAGAATCCTAATGTGATTTCTTGATAATGGGTGTGTTCCTTATCTTCTCCTAGTGTATAAACTCTTATCCATGGCTGGACCCCCAAATAATATTCCTTGACGTGCTAAGGGGTATCTAGAGTGTGGGATAGGTTTAATAACTACCCTAACCCTAACGCGTACCCTAACCCTAACCCCTACCCTAACCCTAACACGTACCCTAATCCTAACCCGTAACCTAAACCGAGCCCTAACCCTCAAACTAACCCTAACCCTAAACCTAACCCATACCCTACGCCGTACCCGAACCCGTACCCTAAGCCGTACCCTAACCCTAACCCTAACCCTAAGCTACCCTTGACTGCTTCTGCCTCCAATAGATTTCCTAAGCACTAGTGTTTTAAGGAACAGGTTAAAAAGAGAATCCTAATGTGATTTCAGGATAATGGGTGTGTTCCTTATCTTCTCCTAGTGTCTAAACTCTTCTCCATGGCTGGACCCCCGAATAATATTCCTTGAAGTGCTAAGGGGTATGTAGAGAGTGGGATAGGTTTAATAACTACCCTAACCCTAACGCGTACCCTAACCCTAACCCCTACCCTAACCCTAACACGTACCCTAATCCTAACCCGTAACCTAAACCGAGCCCTAACCCTCAAACTAACCCTAACCCTAATCCTAACCCATACCCTACGCCGTACCCGAACCCGTAACCGAACCCGTACCCGAACCCGTACCCAAAGCCGTACCCTAACCCTAACCCTAACCCTAAGCTACCCTTGACTGCTTCTGCCTCCAATAGATTTCCTAAGCACTAGTGTTTTAAGGAACAGGTTAAAAAGAGAATCCTAATGTGATTTCTTGATAATGGGTGTGTTCCTTATCTTCTCCTAGTGTCTAAACTCTTCTCCATGGCTGGACCCCCAAATAATATTCCTTGACGTGCTAATGGTTATCTAGAGAGTGGGATAGGTTTAATAACTACCCTAACCCTAACGCGTACCCTAACCCTAACCTCTACCCTAACCCTAAGACGTACCCTAATCCTAACCCGTAACCTAAACCGAGCCCTAACCCTCAAACTAACCCTAACCATAACCCTAACCCATACCCTACGCCATACCCGAACCCGTACCCGAACCCGTACACTAAGCCGTACCTAACCCTAACCATAACCCTAACCCTAAACCTAACCCTAAGCTACCCTTGACTGCTTCTGCCTCCAATAGATTTCCTAAGCACTAGTGTATTAAGGAACAGGTTAAAAAGAGAATCCTAATGTGATTTCAGGATAATGGGTGTGTTCCTTATCTTCTCCTACTGTCTAAACTCTTCTCCATGGCTGGACCCCCAAATAATATTCCTTGACGTGCTAAGGGGTATCTAGGGAGTGGGATAGGTTTAATAACTACCCTACCCCTAACGCGTACCCTAACCCTAACCCCTACCCTAAACCTAACACGAACCCTAATCCTAACCCGTACCCTAAACCGAGCCCTAACCTTCAAACTAACCCTAACCCTAACCCTAACCCATACGCTACGCCGTACACGAACCCGTACCCGAACCCGTACCCTAACCCTAACCCTAACCCTAAGCTACCCTTGACTGCTTCTGCCTCCAATAGATTTCTTAAGCACTAGTGTTTTAAGGAACAGGTTAAAAAGAGAATCCTAATGTGATTTATTGATAATGGGTGTGTTCCTTATCTTCTCCTAGTGTCTAAACTCTTCTCCATGGCTGGACCCCCAAATAATATTCCTTGACGTGCTAAGGGGTATCTAGAGAGTGGCATAGGTTTAATAACTACCCTAACCCTAACGCGTACCCTAACCCTAACCCCTACCCTAACCCTAACACGTACCCTAATCCTAACCCGTAACCTAAACCGAGCCCTAACCCTCAAACTAACCCTAACCCTAAACCTAACCCATACCCTACGCCGTACCCGAACCCGTACCCGAACCCGTACCCGAACCCGTACCCTAAGCCGTACCCTAACCCTAACCCTAACCCTAAGCTACCCTTGACTGCTTCTGCCTCCAATAGATTTCCTAAGCACTAGTGTTTTAAGGAACAGGTTAAAAAGAGAATCCTAATGTGATTTCAGGATAATGGGTGTGTTCCTTATCTTCTCCTAGTGTCTAAACTCTTCTCCATGGCTGGACCCCCAAATAATATTCCTTGACGTGCTAAGGGGTATGTAGAGAGTGGGATAGGTTTAATAACTACCCTAACCCTAACGCGTACCCTAACCCTAACCCCTAACCTAACCCTAACACGTACCCTAATCCTAACCAGTAACCTAAACCGAGCCCTAACCCTCAAACTAACCCTAACCCTAAACCTAACCCATACCCTACGCCGTACCCGAACCCGTAACCGAACCCGTACCCGAACCCGTACCCTAAGCCGTACCCTAACCCTAACCCTAACCCTAAGCTACCCTTGACTGCTTCTGCCTCCAATAGATTTCCTAAGCACTAGTGTATTAAGGAACAGGTTAAAAAGAGAATCCTAATGTGATTTCAGGATAATGGGTGTGTTCCTTATCTTCTCCTAGTGTCTAAACTCTTCTCCATGGCTGGACCCCAAAATAATATTCCTTGACGTGCTAAGGGGTATCTAGAGAGTGGGATAGGTTTAATAACTACCCTAACCCTAACGCGTACCCTAACCCTAACCCCTACCCTAACCCTAACACGAACCCTAATCCTAACCCGTACCCTAAACCGAGCCCTAACCTTCAAACTAACCCTAACCCTAACCCTAACCCATACCCTACGCCGTACACGAACCCGTACCCGAACCCGTACCCTAAGCCGTACCCTAACCCTAACCCTAACCCTAAGCTACCCTTGACTGCTTCTGCCTCCAATAGATTTCCTAAGCACTAGTGTATTAAGGAACAGGTTAAAAAGAGAATCCTAATGTGATTTCAGGATAATGGGTGTGTTCCTTATCTTCTCCTACTGTCTAAATTCTTCTCCATGGCTGGACCCCCAAATAATATTCCTTGACGTGCTAAGGGGTATCTAGGGAGTGGGATAGGTTTAATAACTACCCTAAACCTAACGCGTACCCTAACCCTAACCCCTACCCTAACCCTAACACGAACCCTAATCCTAACCCGTACCGTAAACCGAGCCCTAACCTTCAAACTAACCCTAACCCTAACCCTAACCCTAACCCTAACCCTAACCCGAACCCGTACCCGAACCCGTACCCTAAGCCGTACCCTAACCCAAACCCTAACCCTAAGCTACCCTTGACTGCTTCTGCCTCCAATAGATTTCCTAAGCAATAGTGTTTTAAGGAACAGGTTAAAAAGAGAATCCTAATGTGATTTATTGATAATGGGTGTGTTCCTTATCTTCTCCTAGTGTCTAAACTCTTCTCCATGGCTGGACCCCCAAATAATATTCCTTGACGTGCTAAGGGGTATCTAGAGAGTGGGATAGGTTTAATAACTACCCTAACCCTAACGCGTACCCTAAACCTAACCCCTACCCTAAACCTAACACGTACCCTAATCCTAACCCGTAACCTAAACCGAGCCCTAACCCTCAAACTAACCCTAACCCTAAACCTAACACATACCCTACGCCGTACCCGAACCCGTAACCGAACCCGTACCCGAACCCGTACCCTAAGCCGTACCCTAACCCTAACCCTAACCCTAAGCTACCCTTGACTGCTTCTGCCTCCAATAGATTTCCTAAGCACTAGTGTATTAAGGAACAGGTTAAAAAGAGAATCCTAATGTGATTTCAGGATAATGGGTGTGTTCCTTATCTTCTCCTAGTGTCTAAACTCTTCTCCATGGCTGGACCCCAAAATAATATTCCTTGACGTGCTAAGGGGTATCTAGAGAGTGGGATAGGTTTAATAACTACCCTAACCCTAACGCGTACCCTAACCCTAACCCCTACCCTAACCCTAACACGAACCCTAATCCTAACCCGTACCCTAAACCGAGCCCTAACCTTCAAACTAACCCTAACCCTAACCCTAACCCATACCCTACGCCGTACACGAACCCGTACCCGAACCCGTACCCTAAGCCGTACCCTAACCCTAACCCTAACCCTAAGCTACCCTTGACTGCTTCTGCCTCCAATAGATTTCCTAAGCACTAGTGTATTAAGGAACAGGTTAAAAAGAGAATCCTAATGTGATTTCAGGATAATGGGTGTGTTCCTTATCTTCTCCTACTGTCTAAATTCTTCTCCATGGCTGGACCCCCAAATAATATTCCTTGACGTGCTAAGGGGTATCTAGGGAGTGGGATAGGTTTAATAACTACCCTAAACCTAACGCGTACCCTAACCCTAACCCCTACCCTAACCCTAACACGAACCCTAATCCTAACCCGTACCCTAAACCGAGCCCTAACCTTCAAACTAACCCTAACCCTAACCCTAACCCTAACCCTAACCCTAACCCGAACCCGTACCCGAACCCATACCCTAAGCCGTACCCTAACCCTAACCCTAACCCTAAGCTACCCTTGACTGCTTCTGCCTCCAATAGATTTCCTAAGCACTAGTGTTTTAAGGAACAGGTTAAAAAGAGAATCCTAATGTGATTTCTTGATAATGGGTGTGTTCCTTATCTTCTCCTAGTGTCTAAACTCTTCTCCATGGCTGGACCCCCAAATAATATTCCTTGACGTGCTAAGGGGTATCTAGAGAGTGGGATAGGTTTAATAACTACCCTAACCCTAACGCGTACCCTAACCCTAACCCCAACCCTAACCCTAACACGTACCCTAATCCTAACCCGTACCCTAAACCGAGCCCTAACCTTCAAACTAACCCTAACCCTAACCCATACCCTACGCCGTACACGAACCCGTACCCGAAACCGTACCCTAAGCCGTACCCTAGCACTAACCCTAACCCTAAACCTAACCCTAACCTTAAGCTACCCTTGACTGCTTCTGCCTCCAATAGATTTCCTAAGCACTAGTGTTTTAAGGAACAGGTTAAAAAGAGAATCCTAATGTGATTTCTTGATAATGGGTGTGTTCCTTATCTTCTCCTAGTGTCTAAACTCTTCTCCATGGCTGGACACCCAAATAATATTCCTTGACGTGCTAAGGGGTATCTAGAGAGTGGGATAGGTTTAATAACTACCCTAACCGTAACGCGTACCCTAACCCTAACACGTACCCTAATCCTAACCCGTACCCTAAACCGAGCCCTAACCCTCAAACTAACCCTAACCCTAACCCTAACCCATACCCTACGCCGTACCCGAACCCGTACCCGAACCTGTACCCTAAGCCGTACCCTAACCCTAACCCTAACCCTAACCCTAAGCTACCCTTGACTGCTTCTGCCTCCAATAGATTTCCTAAGCACTAGTGTTTTAAGGAACAGGTTAAAAAGAGAATCCTAATGTGATTTCTTGATAATGGGTGTGTTCCTTATCTTCTCCTAGTGTCTAAACTCTTCTCCATGGCTGGACACCCAAATAATATTCCTTGACGTGCTAAGGGGTATCTAGAGAGTGGGATAGGTTTAATAACTACCCTAACCCTAACGCGTACCCTAACCCTAACCCCTACCCTAACCCTAACACGTACCCTAATCCTAACCCGTACCCTACACCGAGCCCTAACCCTCAAACTAACCCTAACCCTAACCCTAACCCATATCGTACGCCATACCCAAACCCGTACCCGAACCCGTACCCGAACCCGTACCCTAAGCCGTACCCTAACCCAAACCCTAACCCTAAGCTACCCTTGACTGCTTCTGCCTCCAATAGATTTCCTAAGCACTAGTGTTTTAAGGAACAGGTTAAAAAGAGAATCCTAATGTGATTTATTGATAATGGGTGTGTTCCTTATCTTCTCCTAGTGTCTAAACTCTTCTCCATGGCTGGACCCCCAAATAATATTCCTTGACGTGCTAAGGAGTATCTAGAGAGTGGGATAGGTTTAATAACTACCCTAACCCTAACGCGTACCCTAACCCTAACCCCTACCCTAACCCTAACACGTACCCTAATCCTAACCCGTAACCTAAACCGAGCCCTAACCCTCAAACTAACCCTAACCCTAAACCTAACCCATACCCTACGCCATACCCGAACCCGTACCCGAACCCGTACCCGAACCCGTACCCTAAGCCGTACCCTAACCCTAACCCTAACCCTAAGCTACCCTTGACTGCTTCTGCCTCCAATAGATTTCCTAAGCACTAGTGTTTTAAGGAACAGGTTAAAAAGAGAATCCTAATGTGATTTCTTGATAATGGGTGTGTTCCTTATCTTTTCCTAGTGTCTAAACTCTTCTCCATGGCTGGACCCCCAAATAATATTCCTTGACGTGCTAAGGGGTATCTAGAGAGTGGGATAGGTTTAATAACTACCCTAACCCTAACGCGTACCCTAACCCTAACCCCTACCCTAACCCTAACACGTACCCTAACCCTAACCCGTACCCTAAGCCGTACCCTAACCCAAACCCTAACCCTAAGCTACCCTTGACTGCTTCTGCCTCCAATAGATTTCCTAAGCACTAGTGTTTTAAGGAACAGGTTAAAAAGAGAATCCTAATGTGATTTATTGATAATGGGTGTGTTCCTTATCTTCTCCTAGTGTCTAAACTCTTCTCCATGGCTGGACCCCCAAATAATATTCCTTGACGTGCTAAGGGGTATCTAGAGAGTGGCATAGGTTTAATAACTACCCTAACCCTAACGCGTACCCTAACCCTAACCCCTACCCTAACCCTAACACGTACCCTAATCCTAACCCGTAACCTAAACCGAGCCCTAACCCTCAAACTAACCCTAACCCTAAACCTAACCCATACCCTACGCCGTACCCGAACCCGTAACCGAACCCGTACCCGAACCCGTACCCTAAGCCGTACCCTAACCCTAACCCTAACCCTAAGCTACCCTTGACTGCTTCTGCCTCCAATAGATTTCCTAAGCACTAGTGTTTTAAGGAACAGGTTAAAAAGAGAATCCTAATGTGATTTCTTGATAATGGGTGTGTTCCTTATCTTCTCCTAGTGTCTAAACTCTTCTCCATGGCTGGACCCCCAAATAATATTCCTTGACGTGCTAAGGGGTATCTAGAGAGTGGGATATGTTTAATAACTACCCTGACCCTAACGCGTACCCTAACCCTAACCCCTACCCTAACCCTAACACGTACCCTAATCCTAACACGTAACCTAAACCGAGCCCTAACCCTCAAACTAACCCTAACCCTAAACCTAACCCATACCCTACGCCGTACCCGAACCCGTACCCGAACCCGTACCCAAACCCGTACCCTAAGCCGTACGCTAACCCTAACCCTAACCCTAAGCTACCCTTGACTGCTTCTGCCTCCAATAGATTTTCTAAGCACTAGTGTTTTAAGGAACAGGTTAAAAAGAGAATCCTAATGTGATTTCTTGATAATGGGTGTATTCCTTATCTTCTCCTAGTGTCTAAACTCTTCTCCATGGCTGGACCCCCAAATAATATTCCTTGACGTGCTAAGGGGTATCTAGAGAGTGGGATAGGTTTAATAACTACCCTAACCCTAACGCATACCCTAACCCTAACCCCTACCCTAACCCTAACACGTACCCTAATCCTAACCCGTACCCTAAACCGAGCCCTAACCTTCAAACTAACCCTAAACCTAACCCATACCCTACGCCGTACACGAACCCGTACCCGAAACCGTACCCTAAGCCGTACCCTAACCCTAACCCTAACCCTAAACCTAACCCTAACCCTAAGCTACCCTTGACTGCTTCTGCCTCCAATAGATTTCCTAAGCACTAGTGTTTTAAGGAACAGGTTAAAAAGAGAATCCTAATGTGATTTCTTGATAATAAGTGTGTTCCTTATCTTCTCCTAGTGTCTAAACTCTTCTCCATGGCTGGACACCCAAATAATATTCCTTGACGTGCTAAGGGGTATCTAGAGAGTGGGATAGGTTTAATAACTACCCTATCCCTAACGCGTACCCTAACCCTAACACGTACCCTAATCCTAACCCGTACCCTAAACCGAGCCCTAACCCTCAAACTAACCCTAACCCTAACCCTAACCCATACCCTACGCCGTACCCGAACCCGTACCCGAACCCGTAACCTAAGCCGTACCCTAAAGCTAACCCTAACCCTAACCCTAACCCTAACCCTAAGCTACCCTTTACTGCTTCTGCCTCCAATAGATTTCCTAAGCACTAGTGTTTTAAGGAACAGGTTAAAAAGAGAATCCTAATGTGATTTCTTGATAATGGGTGTGTTCCTTATCTTCTCCTAGTGTCTAAACTCTTCTCCATGGCTGGACCCCCAAATAATATTCCTTGACGTGCTAAGGGTTATCTAGAGAGTGGGATAGGTTTAATAACTACCCTAACCCTAACGCGTACCCTAACCCTAACCTCTACCCTAACCCTAAGACGTACCCTAATCCTAACCCGTAACCTAAACCGAGCCCTAACCCTCAAACTAACCCTAACGCTAACCCTAACCCATACCCTACGCCATACCCGAACCCGTACCCGAACCCGTACCCTAAGCCATACCTAACCCTAACCATAACCCTAACCCTAAACCTAACCCTAAGCTACCCTTGACTGCTTCTGCCTCCAATAGATTTCCTAAGCACTAGTGTATTAAGGAACAGGTTAAAAAGAGAATCCTAATGTGATTTCAGGATAATGGGTGTGTTCCTTATCTTCTCCTACTGTCTAAACTCTTCTCCATGGCTGGACCCCCAAATAATATTCCTTGACGTGCTAAGGGGTATCTAGGGAGTGGGATAGGTTTAATAACTACCCTACCCCTAACGCGTACCCTAACCCGAACCCCTACCCTAAACCTAACACGAACCCTAATCCTAACCCGTACCCTAAACCGAGCCCTAACCTTCAAACTAACCCTAACCCTAACCCTAACCCATACGCTACGCCGTACACGAACCCGTACCCGAACCCGTACCCTAAGCCGTACCCTAACCCTAACCCTAACCCTAAGCTACCCTTGACTGCTTCTGCCTCCAATAGATTTCTTAAGCACTAGTGTTTTAAGGAACAGGTTAAAAAGAGAATCCTAATGTGATTTATTGATAATGGGTGTGTTCCTTATCTTCTCCTAGTGTCTAAACTCTTCTCCATGGCTGGACCCCCAAATAATATTCCTTGACGTGCTAAGGGGTATCTAGAGAGTGGGATAGGTTTAATAACTACCCTAACCCTAACGCGTACCCTAACCCTAACCCCTACCCTAACCCTAACACGTACCCTAATCCTAACACGTAACCTAAACCGAGCCCTAACCCTCAAACTAACCCTAATCCTAAACCTAACCCATACCCTACGCCGTACCCGAACCCGTACCCGAACCCGTACCCGAACCCGTACCCTAAGCCGTACCCTAACCCTAACCCTAACCCTAAGCTACCCTTGACTGCTTCTGCCTCCAATAGATTTCCTAAGCACTAGTGTTTTTAGGAACAGGTTAAAAAGAGAATCCTAATGTGATTTCTTGATAATGGGTGTGTTCCTTATCTTCTCCTAGTGTATAAACTCTTATCCATGGCTGGACCCCCAAATAATATTCCTTGACGTGCTAAGGGGTATCTAGAGTGTGGGATAGGTTTAATAACTACCCTAACCCTAACGCGTACCCTAACCCTAACCCCTACCCTAACCCTAACACGTACCCTAATCCTAACCCGTAACCTAAACCGAGCCCTAACCCTCAAACTAACCCTAACCCTAAACCTAACCCATACCCTACGCCGTACCCGAACCCGTACCCTAAGCCGTACCCTAACCCTAACCCTAACCCTAAGCTACCCTTGACTGCTTCTGCCTCCAATAGATTTCCTAAGCACTAGTGTTTTAAGGAACAGGTTAAAAAGAGAATCCTAATGTGATTTCAGGATAATGGGTGTGTTCCTTATCTTCTCCTAGTGTCTAAACTCTTCTCCATGGCTGGACCCCCGAATAATATTCCTTGAAGTGCTAAGGGGTATGTAGAGAGTGGGATAGGTTTAATAACTACCCTAACCCTAACGCGTACCCTAACCCTAACCCCTACCCTAACCCTAACACGTACCCTAATCCTAACCCGTAACCTAAACCGAGCCCTAACCCTCAAACTAACCCTAACCCTAATCCTAACCCATACCCTACGCCGTACCCGAACCCGTAACCGAACCCGTACCCGAACCCGTACCCAAAGCCGTACCCTAACCCTAACCCTAACCCTAAGCTACCCTTGACTGCTTCTGCCTCCAATAGATTTCCTAAGCACTAGTGTTTTAAGGAACAGGTTAAAAAGAGAATCCTAATGTGATTTCTTGATAATGGGTGTGTTCCTTATCTTCTCCTAGTGTCTAAACTCTTCTCCATGGCTGGACCCCCAAATAATATTCCTTGACGTGCTAATGGTTATCTAGAGAGTGGGATAGGTTTAATAACTACCCTAACCCTAACGCGTACCCTAACCCTAACCTCTACCCTAACCCTAAGACGTACCCTAATCCTAACCCGTAACCTAAACCGAGCCCTAACCCTCAAACTAACCCTAACCATAACCCTAACCCATACCCTACGCCATACCCGAACCCGTACCCGAACCCGTACACTAAGCCGTACCTAACCCTAACCATAACCCTAACCCTAAACCTAACCCTAAGCTACCCTTGACTGCTTCTGCCTCCAATAGATTTCCTAAGCACTAGTGTATTAAGGAACAGGTTAAAAAGAGAATCCTAATGTGATTTCAGGATAATGGGTGTGTTCCTTATCTTCTCCTACTGTCTAAACTCTTCTCCATGGCTGGACCCCCAAATAATATTCCTTGACGTGCTAAGGGGTATCTAGGGAGTGGGATAGGTTTAATAACTACCCTACCCCTAACGCGTACCCTAACCCTAACCCCTACCCTAAACCTAACACGAACCCTAATCCTAACCCGTACCCTAAACCGAGCCCTAACCTTCAAACTAACCCTAACCCTAACCCTAACCCATACGCTACGCCGTACACGAACCCGTACCCGAACCCGTACCCTAACCCTAACCCTAACCCTAAGCTACCCTTGACTGCTTCTGCCTCCAATAGATTTCTTAAGCACTAGTGTTTTAAGGAACAGGTTAAAAAGAGAATCCTAATGTGATTTATTGATAATGGGTGTGTTCCTTATCTTCTCCTAGTGTCTAAACTCTTCTCCATGGCTGGACCCCCAAATAATATTCCTTGACGTGCTAAGGGGTATCTAGAGAGTGGCATAGGTTTAATAACTACCCTAACCCTAACGCGTACCCTAACCCTAACCCCTACCCTAACCCTAACACGTACCCTAATCCTAACCCGTAACCTAAACCGAGCCCTAACCCTCAAACTAACCCTAACCCTAAACCTAACCCATACCCTACGCCGTACCCGAACCCGTACCCGAACCCGTACCCGAACCCGTACCCTAAGCCGTACCCTAACCCTAACCCTAACCCTAAGCTACCCTTGACTGCTTCTGCCTCCAATAGATTTCCTAAGCACTAGTGTTTTAAGGAACAGGTTAAAAAGAGAATCCTAATGTGATTTCAGGATAATGGGTGTGTTCCTTATCTTCTCCTAGTGTCTAAACTCTTCTCCATGGCTGGACCCCCAAATAATATTCCTTGACGTGCTAAGGGGTATGTAGAGAGTGGGATAGGTTTAATAACTACCCTAACCCTAACGCGTACCCTAACCCTAACCCCTAACCTAACCCTAACACGTACCCTAATCCTAACCAGTAACCTAAACCGAGCCCTAACCCTCAAACTAACCCTAACCCTAAACCTAACCCATACCCTACGCCGTACCCGAACCCGTAACCGAACCCGTACCCGAACCCGTACCCTAAGCCGTACCCTAACCCTAACCCTAACCCTAAGCTACCCTTGACTGCTTCTGCCTCCAATAGATTTCCTAAGCACTAGTGTTTTAAGGAACAGGTTAAAAAGAGAATCCTAATGTGATTTCTTGATAATGGGTGTGTTCCTTATCTTCTCCTAGTGTCTAAACTCTTCTCCATGGCTGGACCCCCAAATAATATTCCTTGACGTGCTAAGGGGTATCTAGAGAGTGGGATAGGTTTAATAACTACCCTAACCCTAACGCGTACCCTAACCCTAACCCCTACCCTAACCCTAACACGTACCCTAATCCTAACCCGTACCCTAAACCGAGCCCTAACCTTCAAACTAAACCTAACCCTAACCCATACCCTACGCCGTACACGAACCCGTACCCGAAACCGTACCCTAAGCCGTACCCTAACCCTAACCCTAACCCTAAACCTAACCCTAACCCTAAGCTACCCTTGACTGCTTCTGCCTCCAATAGATTTCCTAAGCACTAGTGTTTTAAGGAACAGGTTAAAAAGAGAATCCTAATGTGATTTCTTGATAATGGGTGTGTTCCTTATCTTCTCCTAGTGTCTAAACTCTTCTCCATGGCTGGACACCCAAATAATATTCCTTGACGTGCTAAGGGGTATCTAGAGAGTGGGATAGGTTTAATAACTACCCTAACCCTAACGCGTACCCTAACCCTAACACGTACCCTAATCCTAACCCGTACCCTAAACCGAGCCCTAACCCTCAAACTAACCCTAACCCTAACCCTAACCCATACCCTACTCCGTACCCGAACCCGTACCCGAACCCGTACCCTAAGCCGTACCCTAAAGCTAACCCTAACCCTAACCCTAACCCTAACCCTAAGCTACCCTTGACTGCTTCTGCCTCCAATAGATTTCCTAAGCACTAGTGTTTTAAGGAACAGGTTAAAAAGAGAATCCTAATGTGATTTCTTGATAATGGGTGTGTTCCTTAACTTCTCCTAGTGTCTAAACTCTTCTCCATGGCTGGACCCCCAAATAATATTCCTTGACGTGCTAAGGGTTATCTAGAGAGTGGGATAGGTTTAATAACTACCCTAACCCTAACGCGTACCCTAACCCTAACCTCTACCCTAACCCTAACACGTACCCTAATCCTAACCCGTAACCTAAACCGAGCCCTAACCCTCAAACTAACCCTAACCCTAACCCTAACCCATACCCTACGCCATACCCGAACCCGTACCCGAACCCGTACACTAAGCCGTACCTAACCCTAACCATAACCCTAACCCTAAACCTAACCCTAACCCTAACCCTAAGCTACCCTTGACTGCTTCTGCCTCCAATAGATTTCCTAAGCACTAGTGTTTTAAGGAACAGGTTAAAAAGAGAATCCTAATGTGATTTCAGGATAATGGGTGTGTTCCTTATCTTCTCCTACTGTCTAAACTCTTCTCCATGGCTGGACCCCCAAATAATATTCCTTGACGTGCTAAGGGGTATCTAGGGAGTGGGATAGGTTTAATAACTACCCTAACCCTAACGCGTACCCTAACCCTAACCCCTACCCTAACCCTAACACGAACCCTAATCCTAACCCGTACCCTAAACCGAGCCCTAACCTTCAAACTAACCCTAACCCTAACCCTAACCCATACGCTACGCCGTACACGAACCCGTACCCGAACCCGTACCCTAAGCCGTACCCTAACCCTAACCCTAACCCTAAGCTACCCTTGACTGCTTCTGCCTCCAATAGATTTCTTAAGCACTAGTGTTTTAAGGAACAGGTTAAAAAGAGAATCCTAATGTGATTTATTGATAATGGGTGTGTTCCTTATCTTCTCCTAGTGTCTAAACTCTTCTCCATGGCTGGACCCCCAAATAATATTCCTTGACGTGCTAAGGGGTATCTAGAGAGTGGGATAGGTTTAATAACTACCCTAACCCTAACGCATACCCTAACCCTAACCCCTACCCTAACTCTAACACGTACCCTAATCCTAACCCGTACCCTAAACCGAGCCCTAACCTTCAAACTAACCCTAACCCTAACCCATAACCTACGCCGTACACGAACCCGTACCCGAAACCATACCCTAAGCCGTACCCTAACCCTAACCCTAACCCTAAACCTAACCCTAACCCTAAGCTACCCTTGACTGCTTCTGCCTTCAATAGATTTCCTAAGCACTAGTGTTTTAAGGAACAGGTTAAAAAGAGAATCCTAATGTGATTTCTTGATAATGGGTGTGTTCCTTATCTTCTCCTAGTGTCTAAACTCTTCTCCATGGCTGGACACCCAAATAATATTCCTTGACGTGCTAAGGGGTATCTAGAGAGTGGGATAGGTTTAATAACTACCCTAACCCTAACGCGTACCCTAACCCTAACACGTACCCTAATCCTAACCCGTACCCTAAACCGAGCCCTAACCCTCAAACTAACCCTAACCCTAACCCTAACCCATACCCTACGCCGTACCCGAACCCGTACCCGAACCCATACTCTAAGCCGTACCCTAAAGCTAACCCTAACCCTAACCCTAACCCTAACCCTAAGCTACCCTTGACTGCTTCTGCCTCCAATAGATTTCCTAAGCACTAGTGTTTTAAGGAACAGGTTAAAAAGAGAATCCTAATGTGATTTCTTGATAATGGGTGTGTTCCTTATCTTCTCCTAGTGTCTAAACTCTTCTCCATGGCTGGACCCCCAAATAATATTCCTTGACGTGCTAAGGGTTATCTAGAGAGTGGGATAGGTTTAATAACTACCCTAACCCTAACGCGTACCCTAACCCTAACCTCTACCCTAACCCTAAGACGTACCCTAATCCTAACCCGTAACCTAAACCGAGCCCTAACCCTCAAACTAACCCTAACCCTAACCCTAACCCATACCCTACGCCATACCCGAACCCGTACCCGAACCCGTACACTAAGCCGTACCTAACCCTAACCATAACCCTAACCCTAAACCTAACCCTAACCCTAACCCTAAGCTACCCTTGACTGCTTCTGCCTCCAATAGATTTCCTAAGCACTAGTATATTAAGGAAGAGGTTAAAAAGAGAATCCTAATGTGATTTATTGATAATGGGTGTGTTCCTTATCTTCTCCTAGTGTCTAAACTCTTCTCCATGGCTGGACACACAAATAATATTCCTTGACGTGCTAAGGGGTATCTAGAGTGTGGGATAGGTTTAATAACTACCCTAACTCTA
Organism: Eschrichtius robustus; assembly: GCF_028021215.1. Classification (NCBI taxonomy): domain Eukaryota; kingdom Metazoa; phylum Chordata; class Mammalia; order Artiodactyla; family Eschrichtiidae; genus Eschrichtius; species Eschrichtius robustus. The sequence goes on from NW_027175555.1 coordinate 1,104,588, forward strand.
ACGCGTACCCTAACCCTAACCCCTACCCTAACCCTAACACGTACCCTAATCCTAACCCGTAACCTAAACCGAGCCCTAACCCTCAAACTAACCCTAACCCTAAACCTAACCCATACCCTACGCCGTACCCGAACCCGTAACCGAACCCGTACCCGAACCCGTACCCTAAGCCGTACCCTAACCCTAACCCTAACCCTAAGCTACCCTTGACTGCTTCTGCCTCCAATAGATTTCCTAAGCACTAGTGTTTTAAGGAACAGGTTAAAAAGAGAATCCTAATGTGATTTCAGGATAATGGGTGTGTTCCTTATCTTCTCCTAGTGTCTAAACTCTTCTCCATGGCTGGACCCCCAAATAATATTCCTTGACGTGCTAAGGGGTATCTAGAGAGTGGGATAGGTTTAATAACTACCCTAACCCTAACGCGTACCCTAACCCTAACCCCTACCCTAACCCTAACACGTACCCTAATCCTAACCCGTACCCTAAACCGAGCCCTAACCTTCAAACTAACCCTAACCCTAACCCATACCCTACGCCGTACACGAACCCGTACCCGAAACCGTACCCTAAGCCGTACCCTAACCCTAAACCTAACCCTAAACCTAACCCTAACCTTAAGCTACCCTTGACTGCTTCTGCCTCCAATAGATTTCCTAAGCACTAGTGTTTTAAGGAACAGGTTAAAAAGAGAATCCTAATGTGATTTCTTGATAATGGGTGTGTTCCTTATCTTCTCCTAGTGTCTAAACTCTTCTCCATGGCTGCACCCCCAAATAATATTCCTTGACGTGCTAAGGGGTATCTAGAGAGTGGGATATGTTTAATAACTACCCTAACCCTAACGCGTACCCTAACCCTAACCCCTACCCTAACCCTAACACGTACACTAATCCTAACACGTAACCTAAACCGAGCCCTAACCCTCAAACTAACCCTAACCCTAAACCTAACCCATACCCTACGCCGTACCCGAACCCGTACCCGAACCCGTACCCTAAGCCGTACCCTAACCCTAACCCTAACCCTAAGCTACCCTTGACTGCTTCTGCCTCCAATAGATTTCCTAAGCACTAGTGTTTTAAGGAACAGGTTAAAAAGAGAATCCTAATGTGATTTCTTGATAATGGGTGTGTTCCTTATCTTCTCCTAGTGTCTAAACTCTTCTCCATGGCTGGACCCCCAAATAATATTCCTTGACGTGCTAAGGGTTATCTAGAGAGTGGGATAGGTTTAATAACTACCCTAACCCTAACGCGTACCCTAACCCTAACCTCTACCCTAACACTAAGACGTACCCTAATCCTAACCCGTAACCTAAACCGAGCCCTAACCCTCAAACTAACCCTAACCCTAACCCTAACCCATACCCTACGCCATAACCGAACCCGTACCCGAACCCGTACACTAAGCCGTACCTAACCCTAACCATAACCCTAACCCTAAACCTAAACCTAACCCTAACCCTAAGCTACCCTTGACTGCTTCTGCCTCCAATAGATTTCCTAAGCACTAGTGTATTAAGGAACAGGTTAAAAAGAGAATCCTAATGTGATTTCAGGATAATGGGTGTGTTCCTTATCTTCTCCTACTGTCTAAACTCTTCTCCATGGCTGGACACCCAAATAATATTCCTTGACGTGCTAAGGGGTATCTAGGGAGTGGGATAGGTTTAATAACTACCCTAACCCTAACGCGTACCCTAACCCTAACCCCTACCCTAACCCTAACACGAACCCTAATCCTAACCCGTACCCTAAACCGAGCCTTAACTTTCAAACTAACCCTAACCCTAACCCTAACCCATACGCTACGCCGTACACGAACCCGTACCCGAACCCGTACCCTAAGCCGTACCCTAACCCTAACCCTAACCCTAAGCTACCCTTGACTGCTTCTGCCTCCAATAGATTTCCTAAGCACTAGTGTTTTAAGGAACAGGTTAAAAAGAGAATCCTAATGTGATTTCTTGATAATGGGTGTGTTCCTTATCTTCTCCTAGTGTCTAAACTCTTCTCCATGGCTGGACCCCCAAATAATATTCCTTGACGTGCTAAGGGGTATCTAGAGAGTGGGATAGGTTTAATAACAACCCTAACCCTAACGCGTACCCTAACCCTAACCCCTACCCTAACCCTAAGACGTACCCTAATACTAACCCGTACCCTAAACCGAGCCCTAACCCTCAAACTAACCCTAACCCTAACCCATATCCTACGCCATACCCAAACGCGTACCCGAACCCGTACCCGAACCCGTACCCTAAGCCGTACCCTAACCCAAACCCTAACCCTAAGCTACCCTTGACTGCTTCTGCCTCCAATAGATTTCCTAAGCACTAGTGTTTTAAGGAACAGGTTAAAAAGAGAATCCTAATGTGATTTATTGATAATGGGTGTGTTCCTTATCTTCTCCTAGTGTCTAAAATCTTCTCCATGGCTGCACCCCCAAATAATATTCCTTGACGTGCTAAGGGGTATCTAGAGAGTGGGATATGTTTAATAACTACCCTAACCCTAACGCGTACCCTAACCCTAACCCCTACCCTAACCCTAACACGTACCCTAATCCTAACACGTAACCTAAACCGAGCCCTAACCCTCAAACTAACCCTAACCCTAAACCTAACCCATACCCTACGCCGTACCCGAACCCGTACCCGAACCCGTACCCTAAGCCGTACCCTAACCCTAACCCTAACCCTAAGCTACCCTTGACTGCTTCTGCCTCCAATAGATTTCCTAAGCACTAGTGTTTTAAGGAACAGGTTAAAAAGAGAATCCTAATGTGATTTCTTGATAATGGGTGTGTTCCTTATCTTCTCCTAGTGTCTAAACTCTTCTCCATGGCTGGACCCCCAAATAATATTCCTTGACGTGCTAAGGGGTATCTAGAGAGTGGGATAGGTTTAATAACTACCCTAACCCTAACGCGTACCCTAACCCTAACCCCTCCCCTATCCCTAACACGAACCCTAATCCTAACTCGTACCCTAAACCGAGCCCTAACCTTCAAACTAACCCTAACCCTAACCCAAACCCATACACTACGCCGTACACGAACCCTTACCCGAACCCGTACCCTAAGCCGTGTCCTAACCCTAGCCCTAACCCTAACCCTAACCCTAAGCTACCCTTGACTGCTTCTGCCTCCAATAGATTTCCTAAGCACTAGTGTTTTAAGGAACAGGTTAAAAAGAGAATCCTAATGTGATTTCTTGATAATGGGTGTGTTCCTTATCTTCTCCTAGTGTCTAAACTCTTCTCCATGGCTGGACCCCCAAATAATATTCCTTGACGTGCTAAGGGGTATCTAGAGTGTGGGATAGGTTTAATAACTACCCTAACCCTAACGCGTACCCTAACCCTAACACCTACCCTAACCCTAACACGTACCCTAATCCTAACCCGTAACCTAAACCGAGCCCTAACCCTCAAACTAACCCTAACCCTAAACCTAACCCATACCCTACGCCGTACCCGAACCCGTACCCGAACCCGTACCCGAACCCGTACCCTAAGCCGTACCCTAACCCTAACCCTAACCCTAAGCTACCCTTGACTGCTTCTGCCTCCAATAGATTTCCTAAGCACTAGTGTTTTAAGGAACAGGTTAAAAAGAGAATCCTAATGTGATTTCTTGATAATGGGTGTGTTCCTTATCTTCTCCTAGTGTCTAAACTCTTCTCCATGGCTGGACCCCCAAATAATATTCCTTGACGTGCTAAGGGGTATCTAGAGAGTGGGATAGGTTTAATAACTACCCTAACCCTAACGCGTACCCTAACCCTAACCCCTCCCCTATCCCTAACACGAACCCTAATCCTAACTCGTACCCTAAACCGAGCCCTAACCTTCAAACTAACCCTAACCCTAACCCAAACCCATACCGTACGCCGTACACGAAACCGTACCCGAACCCGTAACCTAAGCCGTGTCCTAACACTAGCCCTAACCCTAACCCTAACCTTAATCTACCCTTGACTGCTTCTGCCTCCAATAGATTTCCTAAGCACTAGTGTATTAAGGAACAGGTTAAAAAGAGAATCCTAATGTGATTTCAGGATAATGGGTGTGTTCCTTATCTTCTCCTACTGTCTAAACTCTTCTCCATGGCTGGACCCCCAAATAATATTCCTTGACGTGCTAAGGGGTATCTAGGGAGTGGGATAGGTTTAATAACTACCCTACCCCTAACGCGTACCCTAACCCTAACCCCTACCCTAAACCTAACACGAACCCTAATCCTAACCCGTACCCTAAACCGAGCCCTAACCTTCAAACTAACCCTAACCCTAACCCTAACCCATACGCTACGCCGTACACGAACCCGTACCCGAATCCGTACCCTAAGCCGTACCCTAACCCTAACCCTAACCCTAAGCTACCCTTGACTGCTTCTGCCTCCAATAGATTTCTTAAGCACTAGTGTTTTAACGAACAGGTTAAAAAGAGAATCCTAATGTGATTTATTGATAATAGGTGTGTTCCTTATCTTCTCCTAGTGTCTAAACTCTTCTCCATGGCTGGACCCCCAAATAATATTCCTTGACGTGCTAAGGGGTATCTAGAGTGTGGGATAGGTTTAATAACTACCCTAACCCTAACGCGTACCCTAACCCTAACCCCTACCCTAACCCTAACACGTACCCTAATCCTAACCCGTAACCTAAACCGAGCCCTAACCCTCAAACTAACCCTAACCCTAAACCTAACCCATACCCTACGCCGTACCCGAACCCGTACCCGAACCCGTACCCGAACCCGTACCCTAAGCCGTACCCTAACCCTAACCCTAACCCTAAGCTACCCTTGACTGCTTCTGCCTCCAATAGATTTCCTAAGCACTAGTGTTTTAAGGAACAGGTTAAAAAGAGAATCCTAATGTGATTTATTGATAATGGCTGTGTTCCTTATCTTCTCCTAGTGTCTAAACTCTTCTCCATGGCTGGACCCCCAAATAATATTCCTTGACGTGCTAAGGGGTATGTAGAGAGTGGGATAGGTTTAATAACTACCCTAACCCTAACGCGTACCCTAACCCTAACCCCTACCCTAACCCTAACACGTACCCTAATCCTAACCCGTAACCTAAACCGAGCCCTAACCCTCAAACTCACCCTAACCCTAAACCTAACCCATACCCTACGCCGTACCCGAACCCGTAACCGAACCCGTACCCGAACCCGTACCCTAAGCCGTACCCTAACCCTAACCCTAACCCTAAGCTACCCTTGACTGCTTCTGCCTCCAATAGATTTCCTAAGCACTAGTGTTTTAAGGAACAGGTTAAAAAGAGAATCCTAATGTGATTTCTTGATAATGGGTGTGTTCCTTATCTTCTCCTAGTGTCTAAACTCTTCTCCATGGCTGGACCCCCAAATAATATTCCTTGACGTGCTAAGGGGTATCTA
>NW_027175555.1:1112500-1127500 GCF_028021215.1 Eschrichtius robustus
TAAGGGTTATCTAGAGAGTGGGATAGGTTTAATAACTACCCTAACCCTAACGCGTACCCTAACCCTAACCTCTACCCTAACCCTAACACGTACCCTAATCCTAACCCGTAACCTAAACCGAGCCCTAACCCTCAAACTAACCCTAACCCTAACCCTAACCCATACCCTACGCCATACCCGAACCCGTACCCGAACCCGTACACTAAGCCGTACCTAAGCCTAACCATAACCCTAACCCTAAACCTAACCCTAACCCTAACCCTAAGCTACCCTTGACTGCTTCTGCCTCCAATAGATTTCCTAAGTACTAGTGTATTAAGGAACAGGTTAAAAAGAGAATCCTAATGTGATTTCAGGATAATGGGTGTGTTCCTTATCTTCTCCTACTGTCTAAACTCTTCTCCATGGCTGGACCCCCAAATAATATTCCTTGACGTGCTAAGGGGTATCTAGGGAGTGGGATAGGTTTAATAACTACCCTAACCCTAACGCGTACCCTAACCCTAACCCCTACCCTAACCCTAACACGAACCCTAATCCTAACCCGTACCCTAAACCGAGCCCTAACCTTCAAACTAACCCTAACCCTAACCCTAACCCATACGCTACGCCGTACACGAACCCGTACCCGAACCCGTACCCTAAGCCGTACCCTAACCCTAACCCTAACCCTAAGCTACCCTTGACTGCTTCTGCCTCCAATAGATTTCTTAAGGACTAGTGTTTTAAGGAACAGGTTAAAAAGAGAATCCTAATGTGATTTATTGATAATGGGTGTGTTCCTTATCTTCTCCTAGTGTCTAAACTCTTCTCCATGGCTGGACCCCCAAATAATATTCCTTGACGTGCTAAGGGGTATCTAGAGAGTGGGATAGGTTTAATAACTACCCTAACCCTAACGCATACCCTAACCCTAACCCCTACCCTAACCCTAACACGTACCCTAATCCTAACCCGTACCCTAAACCGAGCCCTAACCTTCAAACTAACCCTAACCCTAACCCATACCCTACGCCGTACACGAACCCGTACCCGAAACCATACCCTAAGCCGTACCCTAACCCTAACCCTAACCCTAAACCTAACCCTAACCCTAAGCTACCCTTGACTGCTTCTGCCTTCAATAGATTTCCTAAGCACTAGTGTTTTAAGGAACAGGTTAAAAAGAGAATCCTAATGTGATTTCTTGATAATGGGTGTGTTCCTTATCTTCTCCTAGTGTCTAAACTCTTCTCCATGGCTGGACACCCAAATAATATTCCTTGACGTGCTAAGGGGTATCTAGAGAGTGGGATAGGTTTAATAACTACCCTAACCCTAACGCGTACCCTAACCCTAACACGTACCCTAATCCTAACCCGTACCCTAAACCGAGCCCTAACCCTCAAACTAACCCTAACCCTAACCCTAACCCATACCCTACGCCGTACCCGAACCCGTACCCGAACCCGTACCCTAAGCCGTACCCTAAAGCTAACCCTAACCCTAACCCTAACCCTAACCCTAAGCTACCCTTGACTGCTTCTGCCTCCAATAGATTTCCTAAGCACTAGTGTTTTAAGGAACAGGTTAAAAAGAGAATCCTAATGTGATTTCTTGATAATGGGTGTGTTCCTTATCTTTTCCTAGTGTCTAAACTCTTCTCCATGGCTGGACCGCCAAATAATATTCCTTGACGTGCTAAGGGTTATCTAGAGAGTGGGATAGGTTTAATAACTACCCTAACCCTAACGCGTACCCTAACCCTAACCTCTACCCTAACCCTAAGACGTACCCTAATCCTAACCCGTAACCTAAACCGAGCCCTAACCCTCAAACTAACCCTAACCCTAACCCTAACCCATACCCTACGCCATACCCGAACCCGTACCCGAACCCGTACACTAAGCCGTACCTAACCCTAACCATAACCCTAACCCTAAACCTAACCCTAACCCTAACCCTAAGCTACCCTTGACTGCTTCTGCCTCCAATAGATTTCCTAAGCACTAGTATATTAAGGAACAGGTTAAAAAGAGAATCCTAATGTGATTTCAGGATAATGGGTGTGTTCCTTATCTTCTCCTACTGTCTAAACTCTTCTCCATGGCTGGACCCCCAAATAATATTCCTTGACGTGCTAAGGGGTATCTAGAGTGTGGGATAGGTTTAATAACTACCCTAACCCTAACGCGTACCCTAACCCTAACCCCTACCCTAACCCTAACACGTACCCTAATCCTAACCCGTACCCTACACCGAGCCCTAACCCTCAAACTAACCCTAACCCTAACCCTAACCCATATCGTACGCCATACCCAAACCCGTACCCGAAACCGTACCCGAACCCGTACCCTAATCCGTACCCTAACCCAAACCCTAACCCTAAGCTACCCTTGACTGCTTCTGCCTCCAATAGATTTCCTAAGCACTAGTGTTTTAAGGAACAGGTTAAAAAGAGAATCCTAATGTGATTTCTTGATAATGGGTGTGTTCCTTATCTTCTCCTAGTGTCTAAACTCTTCTCCATGGCTGGACCCCCAAATAATATTCCTTGACGTGCTAAGGGGTATCTAGAGAGTGGGATAGGTTTAATAACTACCCTAACCCTAACGCGTACCCTAACCCTAACCCCTACCCTAACCCTAACACGTACCCTAACCCTAAGCCGTACCCTAACCCAAACCCTAACCCTAAGCTACCCTTGACTGCTTCTGCCTCCAATAGATTTCCTAAGTACTAGTGTTTTAAGGAACAGGTTAAAAAGAGAATCCTAATGTGATTTATTGATAATGGGTGTGTTCCTTATCTTCTCCTAGTGTCTAAACTCTTCTCCATGGCTGGACCCCCAAATAATATTCCTTGACGTGCTAAGGGGTATCTAGAGAGTGGGATAGGTTTAATAACTACCCTAACCCTAACGCGTACCCTAACCCTAACCCCTACCCTAACCCTAACACGTACCCTAATCCTAACCCGTAACCTAAACCGAGCCCTAACCCTCAAACTAACCCTAACCCTAAACCTAACCCATACCCTACGCCGTACCCGAACCCGTACCCGAACCCGTACCCGAACCCGTACCCTAAGCCGTACCCTAACCCTAACCCTAACCCTAAGCTACCCTTGACTGCTTCTGACTCCAATAGATTTCCTAAGCACTAGTGTTTTAAGGAACAGGTTAAAAAGAGAATCCTAATGTGATTTCTTGATAATGGGTGTGTTCCTTATCTTCTCCTAGTGTCTAAACTCTTCTCCATGGCTGGACCCCCAAATAATATTCCTTGACGTGCTAAGGGGTATCTAGAGAGTGGGATAGGTTTAATAACTACCCTAACCCTAACGCGTACCCTAACCCTAACCCCTACCCTAACCCTAACACGAACCCTAATCCTAACCCGTACCCTAAACCGAGCCCTAAACTTCAAACTAACCCTAACCCTAACCCAAACCCATACCCTACGCCGAACACGAACCCGTACCCGAACCCGTACCCTAAGCCGTGTCCTAACCCTAGCCCTAACCCTAACCCTAACCCTAAGCTACCCTTGACTGCTTCTGCCTCCAATAGATTTCCTAAGCACTAGTGTTTTAAGGAACAGGTTAAAAAGAGAATCCTAATGTGATTTCTTGATAATGGGTGTGTTCTTTATCTTCTCCTAGTGTCTAAACTCTTCTCCATGGCTGGACCCCCAAAAAATATTCCTTGACGTGCTAAGGGGTATCTAGAGAGTGGGATAGGTTTAATAACTACCCTAACCCTAACGCGTACCCTAACCCTAACCCCTACCCTAACCCTAACACGTACCCTAATCCTAACCCGTACCCTAAACCGAGCCCTAACCTTCAAACTAAACCTAACCCTAACCCATACCCTACGCCGTACACGAACCCGTACCCGAAACCGTACCCTAAGCCGTACCCTAACCCTAACCCTAACCCTAAACCTAACCCTAACCCTAAGCTACCCTTGACTGCTTCTGCCTCCAATAGATTTCCTAAGCACTAGTGTTTTAAGGAACAGGTTAAAAAGAGAATCCTAATGTGATTTCTTGATAATGGGTGTGTTCCTTATCTTCTCCTAGTGTCTAAACACTTCTCCATGGCTGGACACCCAAATAATATTCCTTGACGTGCTAAGGGGTATCTAGAGAGTGGGATAGGTTTAATAACTACCCTAACCCTAACGCGTACCCTAACCCTAAAACGTACCCTAATCCTAACCCGTACCCTAAACCGAGCCCTAACCCTCAAACTAACCCTAACCCTAACCCTAACCCATACCCTACGCCGTACCCGAACCCGTACCCGAACCCGTACCCTAAGCCGTACCCTAAAGCTAACCCTAACCCTAACCCTAACCCTAACCCTAAGCTACCCTTGACTGCTTCTGCCTCCAATAGATTTCCTAAGCACTAGTGTTTTAAGGAACAGGTTAAAAAGAGAATCCTAATGTGATTTCTTGATAATGGGTGTGTTCCTTATCTTCTCCTAGTGTCTAAACTCTTCTCCATGGCTGGACACCCAAATAATATTCCTTGACGTGCTAAGGGGTATCTAGAGAGTGGGATAGGTTTAATAACTACCCTAACCCTAACGCGTACCCTAACCCTAACCTCTACCCTAACCCTAAGACGTACCCTAATCCTAACCCGTAACCTAAACCGAGCCCTAACCCTCAAACTAACCCTAACCCTAACCCTAACCCATACCCTACGCCATAACAGAACCCGTACCCGAACCCGTACACTAAGCCGTACCTAACCCTAACCATAACCCTAACCCTAAACCTAAACCTAACCCTAACCCTAAGCTACCCTTGACTGCTTCTGCCTCCAATAGATTTCCTAAGCACTAGTGTATTAAGGAACAGGTTAAAAAGAGAATCCTAATGTGATTTCAGGATAATGGGTGTGTTCCTTATCTTCTCCTACTGTCTAAACTCTTCTCCATGGCTGGACCCCCAAATAATATTCCTTGACGTGCTAAGGGGTATCTAGGGAGTGGGATAGGTTTAATAACTACCCTAACCCTAACGCGTACCCTAACCCTAACCCCTACCCTAACCCTAACACGAACCCTAATCCTAACCCGTACCCTAAACCGAGCCCTAACCTTCAAACTAACCCTAACCCTAACCCTAACCCATACGCTACGCCGTACACGAACCCGTACCCGAACCCGTACCCTAAGCCGTACCCTAACCCTAACCCTAATCCTAAGCTACCCTTGACTGCTTCTGCCTCCAATAGATTTCCTAAGCACTAGTGTTTTAAGGAACAGGTTAAAAAGAGAATCCTAATGTGATTTCTTGATAATGGGCGTGTTCCTTATCTTCTCCTAGTGTCTAAACTCTTCTCCATGGCTGGACCCCCAAATAATATTCCTTGACGTGCTAAGGGGTATCTAGAGAGTGGGATAGGTTTAATAACTACCCTAACCCTAACGCGTACCCTAACCCTAACCCCTACCCTAACCCTAAGACGTACCCTAATCCTAACCCGTACCCTAAACCGAGCCCTAACCCTCAAACTAACCCTAACCCTAACCCATATCCTACGCCATACCCAAACGCGTACCCGAACCCGTACCCGAACCCGTACCCTAAGCCGTACCCTAACCCAAACCCTAACCCTAAGCTACCCTTGACTGCTTCTGCCTCCAATAGATTTCCTAAGCACTAGTGTTTTAAGGAACAGGTTAAAAAGAGAATCCTAATGTGATTTATTGATAATGGGTGTGTTCCTTATCTTCTCCTAGTGTCTAAACTCTTCTCCATGGCTGCACCCCCAAATAATATTCCTTGACGTGCTAAGGGGTATCTAGAGAGTGGGAAATGTTTAATAACTACCCTAACCCTAACGCGTACCCTAACCCTAACCCCTACCCTAACCCTAACACGTACACTAATCCTAACACGTAACCTAAACCGAGCCCTAACCCTCAAACTAACCCTAACCCTAAACCTAACCCATACCCTACGCCGTACCCGAACCCGTACCCGAACCCGTACCCTAAGCCGTACCCTAACCCTAACCCTAACCCTAAGCTACCCTTGACTGCTTCTGCCTCCAATAGATTTCCTAAGCACTAGTGTTTTAAGGAACAGGTTAAAAAGAGAATCCTAATGTGATTTCTTGATAATGGGTGTGTTCCTTATCTTCTCCTAGTGTCTAAACTCTTCTCCATGGCTGGACCCCCAAATAATATTCCTTGACGTGCTAAGGGTTATCTAGAGAGTGGGATAGGTTTAATAACTATCCTAACCCTAACGCGTACCCTAACCCTAACCTCTACCCTAACCCTAAGACGTACCCTAATCCTAACCCGTAACCTAAACCGAGCCCTAACCCTCAAACTAACCCTAACCCTAACCCTAACCCATACCCTACGCCATAACCGAACCCGTACCCGAACCCGTACACTAAGCCGTACCTAACCCTAACCATAACCCTAACCCTAAACCTAAACCTAACCCTAACCCTAAGCTACCCTTGACTGCTTCTGCCTCCAATAGATTTCCTAAGCACTAGTGTATTAAGGAACAGGTTAAAAAGAGAATCCTAATGTGATTTCAGGATAATGGGTGTGTTCCTTATCTTCTCCTACTGTCTAAACTCTTCTCCATGGCTGGACCCCCAAATAATATTCCTTGACGTGCTAAGGGGTATCTAGGGAGTGGGATAGGTTTAATAACTACCCTAACCCTAACGCGTACCCTAACCCTAACCCCTACCCTAACCCTAACACGAACCCTAATCCTAACCCGTACCCTAAACCGAGCCTTAACCTTCAAACTAACCCTAACCCTAACCCTAACCCATACGCTACGCCGTACACGAACCCGTACCCGAACCCGTACCCTAAGCCGTACCCTAACCCTAACCCTAACCCTAAGCTACCCTTGACTGCTTCTGCCTCCAATAGATTTCCTAAGCACTAGTGTTTTAAGGAACAGGTTAAAAAGAGAATCCTAATGTGATTTCTTGATAATGGGTGTGTTCCTTATCTTCTCCTAGTGTCTAAACTCTTCTCCATGGCTGGACCCCCAAATAATATTCCTTGACGTGCTAAGGGGTATCTAGAGAGTGGGATAGGTTTAATAACTACCCTAACCCTAACGCGTACCCTAACCCTAACCCCTACCCTAACCCTAAGACGTACCCTAATACTAACCCGTACCCTAAACCGAGCCCTAACCCTCAAACTAACCCTAACCCTAACCCATATCCTACGCCATACCCAAACGCGTACCCGAACCCGTACCCGAACCCGTACCCTAAGCCGTACCCTAACCCAAACCCTAACCCTAAGCTACCCTTGACTGCTTCTGCCTCCAATAGATTTCCTAAGCACTAGTGTTTTAAGGAACAGGTTAAAAAGAGAATCCTAATGTGATTTATTGATAATGGGTGTGTTCCTTATCTTCTCCTAGTGTCTAAACTCTTCTCCATGGCTGCACCCCCAAATAATATTCTTTGACGTGCTAAGGGGTATCTAGAGAGTGGGATATGTTTAATAACTACCCTAACCCTAACGCGTACCCTAACCCTAACCCCTTCCCTAACCCTAACACGTACCCTAATCCTAACACGTAACCTAAACCGAGCCCTAACCCTCAAACTAACCCTAACCCTAAACCTAACCCATACCTTACGCCGTACCCGAACCCGTACCCGAACCCGTACCCTAAGCCGTACCCTAACCCTAACCCTAACCCTAAGCTACCCTTGACTGCTTCTGCCTCCAATAGATTTCCTAAGCACTAGTGTTTTAAGGAACAGGTTAAAAAGAGAATCCTAATGTGATTTCTTGATAATGGGTGTGTTCCTTATCTTCTCCTAGTGTCTAAACTCTTCTCCATGGCTGGACCCCCAAATAATATTCCTTGACGTGCTAAGGGGTATCTAGAGAGTGGGATAGGTTTAATAACTACCCTAACCCTAATGCGTACCCTAACCCTAACCCCTACCCTAACCCTAACACGTACCCTAATCCTAACCCGTACCCTAAACCGAGCCCTAACCCTCAAACTAACCCTAACCCTAACCCTAACCCATACCCTACGCCGTACCCGAACCCGTACCCGAACCCGTACCCTAAGCCATACCCTAACCCTAACCCTAACCGTAACCCTAACCCTAAGCTACCCTTGACTGCTTCTGCCTCCAATAGATTTCCTAAGCACTAGTGTATTAAGGAACAGGTTAAAAAGAGAATCCTAATGTGATTTCTTGATAATGGGTGTGTTCCTTATCTTCTCCTAGTGTCTAAACTCTTCTCCATGGCTGGACCCCCAAATAATATTCCTTGACGTGCTAAGGAGTATCTAGAGAGTGGGATAGGTTTAATAACTACCCTAACCCTAACGCATACCCTAACCCTAACCCCTACCCTATCCCTAACACGAACCCTAATCCTAACCCGTACCCTAAACCGAGCCCTAACCTTCAAACTAACCCTAACCCTAACCCAAACCCATACACTACGCCGTACACGAACCCTTACCCGAACCCGTACCCTAAGCCGTGTCCTAACCCTAGCCCCAACCCTAACCCTAACCCTAAGCTACCCTTGACTGCTTCTGCCTCCAATAGATTTCCTAAGCACTAGTGTTTTAAGGAACAGGTTAAAAAGAGAATCCTAATGTGATTTCTTGATAATGGGTGTGTTCCTTATCTTCTCCTAGTGTCTAAACTCTTCTCCATGGCTGGACCCCCAAATAATATTCCTTGACGTGCTAAGGGGTATCTAGAGTGTGGGATAGGTTTAATAACTACCCTAACCCTAACGCGTACCCTAACCCTAACACCTACCCTAACCCTAACACGTACCCTAATCCTAACCCGTAACCTAAACCGAGCCCTAACCCTCAAACTAACCCTAACCCTAAACCTAACCCATACCCTACGCCGTACCAGAACCCGTAACCGAACCCGTACCCGAACCCGTACCCTAAGCCGTACCCTAACCCTAACCCTAACCCTAAGCTACCCTTGACTGCTTCTGCCTCCAATAGATTTCCTAAGCACTAGTGTTTTAAGGAACAGGTTAAAAAGAGAATCCTAATGTGATTTCTTGATAATGGGTGTGTTCCTTATCTTCTCCTAGTGTCTAAACTCTTCTCCATGGCTGGACCCCCAAATAATATTCCTTGACGTGCTAAGGGGTATCTAGAGAGTGAGATAGGTTTAATAACTACCCTAACCCTAACGCGTACCCTAACCCTAACCCCTCCCCTATCCCTAACACGAACCCTAATCCTAACTCGTACCCTAAACCGAGCCCTAACCTTCAAACTAACCCTAACCCTAACCCAAACCCATACCGTACGCCGTACACGAACCCGTACCCGAACCCGTAACCTAAGCCGTGTCCTAACACTAGCCCTAACCCTAACCCTAACCTTAATCTACCCTTGACTGCTTTTGCCTCCAATAGATTTCCTAAGCACTAGTGTTTTAAGGAACAGGTTAAAAAGAGAATCCTAATGTGATTTCTTGATAATGGGTGTGTTCCTTATCTTCTCCTAGTGTCTAAACTCTTCTCCATGGCTGGACCCCCAAATAATATTCCTTGACGTGCTATGGGGTATCTAGAGAGTGGGATAGGTTTAATAACTACCCTAACCCTAACGCGTACCCTAACCCTAACCCCTACCCTAACCCTAACACGAACCCTAATCCTAACCCGTACCCTAAACCGAGCCCTAACCTTCAAACTAACCCTAACCCTAACCCTAACCCATACCCTACAGCGTACACGAACCCGTACCCGAACCCGTACCCTAAGCCGTACCCTAACCCTAACCCTAACCCTAAGCTACCCTTGACTGCTTCTGCCTCCAATAGATTTCCTAAGCACTATTGTTTTAAGGAACAGGTTAAAAAGAGAATCCTAATGTGATTTCTTGATAATGGGTGTGTTCCTTATCTTCTCCTAGTGTCTAAACTCTTCTCCATGGCTGGACCCCCAAATAATATTCCTTGACGTGCTAAGGGGTATCTAGAGTGTGGGATAGGTTTAATAACTACCCTAACCCTAACGCGTACCCTAACCCTAACCCCTACCCTAACCCTAACACGTACCCTAATCCTAACCCGTAACCTAAACCGAGCCCTAACCCTCAAACTAACCCTAACCCTAAACCTAACCCATACCCTACGCCGTACCCGAACCCGTACCCGAACCCGTACCCGAACCCGTACCCTAAGCCGTACCCTAACCCTAACCCTAACCCTAAGCTACCCTTGACTGCTTCTGCCTCCAATAGATTTCCTAAGCACTAGTGTTTTAAGGAACAGGTTAAAAAGAGAATCCTAATGTGATTTCAGGATAATGGGTGTGTTCCTTATCTTCTCCAAGTGTCTAAACTCTTCTCCATGGCTGGACCCCCAAATAATATTCCTTGACGTGCTAAGGGGTATGTAGAGAGTGGGATAGGTTTAATAACTACCCTAACCCTAACGCGTACCCTAACCCTAACCCCTACCCTAACCCTAACACGTACCCTAATCCTAACCCGTAACCTAAACCGAGCCCTAACCCTCAAACTAACCCTAACCCTAAACCTAACCCATACCCTACGCCGTACCCGAACCCGTAACCGAACCCGTACCCGAACCCGTACCCTAAGCCGTACCCTAAACCTAACCCTAACCCTAAGCTACCCTTGACTGCTTCTGCCTCCAATAGATTTCCTAAGCACTAGTGTTTTAAGGAACAGGTTAAAAAGAGAATCCTAATGTGATTTCTTGATAATGGGTGTGTTCCTTATCTTCTCCTAGTGTCTAAACTCTTCTCCATGGCTGGACCCCCAAATAATATTCCTTGACGTGCTAAGGGGTATCTAGAGAGTGGGATAGGTTTAATAACTACCCTAACCCTAACGCGTACCCTAACCCTAACCCCTACCCTAACCCTAACACGTACCCTAATCCTAACCCGTACCCTAAACCGAGCCCTAACCTTCAAACTAACCCTAACCCTAACCCATACCCTACGCCGTACACGAACCCGTACCCGAAACCGTACCCTAAGCCGTACCCTAACCCTAACCCTAACCCTAAACCTAACCCTAACCCTAAGCTACCCTTGACTGCTTCTGCCTCCAATAGATTTCCTAAGCACTAGTGTTTTAAGGAACAGGTTAAAAAGAGAATCCTAATGTGATTTCTTGATAATGGGTGTGTTCCTTATCTTCTCCTAGTGTCTAAACTCTTCTCCATGGCTGGACACCCAAATAATATTCCTTGACGTGCTAAGGGGTATCTAGAGAGTGGGATAGGTTTAATAACTACCCTAACCCTAACGCGTACCCTAACCCTAACACGTACCCTAATCCTAACCCGTACCCTAAACCGAGCCCTAACCCTCAAACTAACCCTAACCCTAACCCTAACCCATACCCTACGCCGTACCCGAACCCGTACCCGAACCCGTACCCTAAGCCGTACCCTAAAGCTAACCCTAACCCTAACCCTAACCCTAACCCTAAGCTACCCTTGACTGCTTCTGCCTCCAATAGATTTCCTAAGCACTAGTGTTTTAAGGAACAGGTTAAAAAGAGAATCCTAATGTGATTTCTTGATAATGGGTGTGTTCCTCATCTTCTCCTAGTGTCTAAACTCTTCTCCATGGCTGGACCCCCAAATAATATTCCTTGACGTGCTAAGGGGTATCTAGAGAGTGGGATAGGTTTAATAACTACCCTACCCCTAACGCGTACCCTAACCCTAACCCCTACCCTAAACCTAACACGAACCCTAATCCTAACCCGTACCCTAAACCGAGCCCTAACCTTCAAACTAACCCTAACCCTAACCCTAACCCATACGCTACGCCGTACACGAACCCGTACCCGAACCCGTACCCTAAGCCGTACCCTAACCCTAACCCTAACCCTAAGCTACCCTTGACTGCTTCTGCCTCCAATAGATTTCTTAAGCACTAGTGTTTTAACGAACAGGTTAAAAAGAGAATCCTAATGTGATTTATTGATAATGGGTGTGTTCCTTATCTTCTCCTAGTGTCTAAACTCTTCTCCATGGCTGGACCCCCAAATAATATTCCTTGACGTGCTAAGGGGTATCTAGAGAGTGGGATAGGTTTAATAACTACCCTAACCCTAACGCGTACCCTAACCCTAACCCCTACCCTAACCCTAACACGTACCCTAATCCTAACCCGTAACCTAAACCGAGCCCTAACCCTCAAACTAACCCTAATCCTAAACCTAACCCATACCCTACGCCGTACCCGAACCCGTACCCGAACCCGTACCCGAACCCGTACCCTAAGCCGTACCCTAACCCTAACCCTAACCCTAAGCTACCCTTGACTGCTTCTGCCTCCAATAGATTTCCTAAGCACTAGTGTTTTAAGGAACAGGTTAAAAAGAGAATCCTAATGTGATTTCTTGATAATGGGTGTGTTCCTTATCTTCTCCTAGTGTCTAAACTCTTCTCCATGGCTGGACCCCCAAATAATATTCCTTGACGTGCTAAGGGGTATCTAGAGTGTGGGATAGGTTTAATAACTACCCTAACCCTAACGCGTACCCTAACCCTAACCCCTACCCTAACCCTAACACGTACCCTAATCCTAACCCGTAACCTAAACCGAGCCCTAACCCTCAAACTAACCCTAACCCTAAACCTAACCCATACCCTACGCCGTACCCGAACCCGTACCCGAACCCGTACCCGAACCCGTACCCTAAGCCGTACCCTAACCCTAACCCTAACCCTAAGCTACCCTTGACTGCTTCTGCCTCCAATAGATTTCCTAAGCACTAGTGTTTTAAGGAACAGGTTAAAAAGAGAATCCTAATGTGATTTCAGGATAATGGGTGTGTTCCTGATCTTCTCCTAGTGTCTAAACTCTTCTCCATGGCTGGTCCCCCAAATAATATTCCTTGACGTGCTAAGGGGTATGTAGAGAGTGGGATAGGTTTAATAACTACCCTAACCCTAACGCGTACCCTAACCCTAACCCCTACCCTAACCCTAACACGTACCCTAATCCTAACCCGTAACCTAAACCGAGCCCTAACCCTCAAACTAACCCTAACCCTAAACCTAACCCATACCCTACGCCGTACCCGAACCCGTAACCGAACCCGTACCCGAACCCGTACCCTAAGCCGTACCCTAACCCTAACCCTAACCCTAAGCTACCCTTGACTGCTTCTGCCTCCAATAGATTTCCTAAGCACTAGTGTTTTAAGGAACAGGTTAAAAAGAGAATCCTAATGTGATTTCTTGATAATGGGTGTGTTCCTTATCTTCTCCTAGTGTCTAAACTCTTCTCCATGGCTGGACCCCCAAATAATATTCCTTGACGTGCTAAGGGGTATCTAGAGAGTGGGATAGGTTTAATAACTACCCTAACCCTAACGCGTACCCTAACCCTAACCCCTACCCTAACCCTAACACGTACCCTAATCCTAACCCGTACCCTAAACCGAGCCCTAACCTTCAAACTAACCCTAACCCTAACCCATACCCTACGCCGTACACGAACCCGTACCCGAAACCGTACCCTAAGCCGTACCCTAACCCTAACCCTAACCCTAAACCTAACCCTAACCCTAAGCTACCCTTGACTGCTTCTGCCTCCAATAGATTTCCTAAGCACTAGTGTTTTAAGGAACAGGTTAAAAAGAGAATCCTAATGTGATTTCTTGATAATGGGTGTGTTCCTTATCTTCTCCTAGTGTCTAAACTCTTCTCCATGGCTGGACACCCAAATAATATTCCTTGACGTGCTAAGGGGTATCTAGAGAGTGGGATAGGTTTAATAACTACCCTAACCCTAACGCGTACCCTAACCCTAACACGTACCCTAATCCTAACCCGTACCCTAAACCGAGCCCTAACCCTCAAACTAACCCTAACCCTAACCCTAACCCATACCCTACGCCGTACCCGAACCCGTACCCGAACCCGTACCCTAAGCCGTACCCTAAAGCTAACCCTAACCCTAACCCTAACCATAACCCTAACCCTAAACCTAACCCTAACCCTAACCCTAAGCTACCCTTGACTGCTTCTGCCTCCAATAGATTTCCTAAGTACTAGTGTATTAAGGAACAGGTTAAAAAGAGAATCCTAATGTGAATTCAGGATAATGAGTGTGTTCCTTATCTTCTCCTACTGTCTAAACTCTTCTCCATGGCTGGACCCCCAAATAATATTCCTTGACGTGCTAAGGGGTATCTAGGGAGTGGGATAGGTTTAATAACTACCCTAACCCTAACGCGTACCCTAACCCTAACCCCTACCCTAACACTAACACGAACCCTAATCCTAACCCGTACCCTAAACCGAGCCCTAACCTTCAAACTAACCCTAACCCTAACCCTAACCCATACGCTACGCCGTACACGAACCCGTACCCGAACCCGTACCCTAAGCCGTACCCTAACCCTAACCCTAACCCTAAGCTACCCTTGACTGCTTCTGCCTCCAATAGATTTCTTAAGGACTAGTGTTTTAAGGAACAGGTTAAAAAGAGAATCCTAATGTGATTTATTGATAATGGGTGTGTTCCTTATCTTCTCCTAGTGTCTAAACTCTTCTCCATGGCTGGACCCCCAAATAATATTCCTTGACGTGCTAAGGGGTATCTAGGGAGTGGGATAGGTTTAATAACTACCCTAACCCTAACCCCTACCCTAACCCTAACACGTACCCTAATCCTAACCCGTACCCTAAACCGAGCCCTAACCTTCAAACTTACCCTAACCCTAACACTAACCCATACCCTACGCCGTACACGAACCCGTACCCGAAACCATACCCTAAGCCGTACCCTAACCCTAACCCTAACCCTAAACCTAACCCTAACCCTAAGCTACCCTTGACTGCTTCTGCCTTCAATAGATTTCCTAAGCACTAGTGTTTTAAGGAACAGGTTAAAAAGAGAATCCTAATGTGATTTCTTGATAATGGGTGTGTTCCTTATCTTCTCCTAGTGTCTAAACTCTTCTCCATGGCTGGACACCCAAATAATATTCCT